>NC_090032.1:457802-495302 GCF_037176765.1 Anolis sagrei
CCTTCCTTCCTTCCTTCCTGTATTAATTCCTTCCCTTGTCTGTCTGTCTGCAGAAGGCTGGCAGGAGGAGAGCCGACCACCTTCTCTTTCTCTCTTCCTTCCTTCCTTCCTTCCATATATTCACCCCTCTTTTTCCTTTCCCCTTCTCTGAATGCTCTGCCTTGGCCGCCCATGTCCCACCTCCGTCTGAGCCCAAAGAAAGAGAGAGAAGGAAGGACACTCTCCGTCCGCACCAGGAAGGGGCAGGAAGGGGGCCAGACCCTCCCCAGGGGGCAAAGGTGGGGTGGGCACTTGAACAAAGGACAACCCAAGGACAAGGGGGAAACCCTCCTCTGTGACGGCCTTGCCCACCCCCACATCAATGTCATCAATACTTTTGGAGTCTTACTAACATCATTCATCTGTTTTTAGTGGGACAGGGGACACCAGGTAGACACGGTCTTGTCATACCTATATTGTTGACATCAGGCCTGGGCCAACTTCAGCCCTCCACCTGCTTTGGCCTTCAACGGACACCATTCCTAACAGCTAGGATAGATGCTTAAGAACTCATCCCTATCTATTTATTGCAGAGCTTCTCAACCTGTGGCTCCCTCCCCAGATGTTTTGGCCTTCCTCTCCCAGAAATCCTAACAGCTGGAAAACTGGCTGGGATTTCTGGGAGGTGGAGGCCAAAACATCTGGGGGGAGGGAGCCACAGGTTGAGAAGCACTGATCTATTGGGACCTGAAAGTAGGCCTCTCTTAGGTCCATCACTCTACTATCTATCCTCCCCTCTCTATCTATCTGTTGGGACGTGAAGATAGGCCTCTCTTAGGTCTATCACTATCAGCTTCCTATCTATCAAGACCTGAAGGTAGGCCTCTCTTAGGTCTATTGCTCTGTCTATCTATCTATCTATCTATCTATCTATCTATCTATTATAATCAATCAATCAATCAATCAATGTATCTATTGGGCTCTCAAGGTTACTTACTTACTTACTTAGGCGATCCCTCGTTTTCCGAGTATGATGGTCCTCCAATGTTCTTGTGGGTCCGTAAGTGGCTGTGGAGCCCTATTCTTGCTCTGCACCTTCTTCCGCAGTGAGGGCATTGGTTTCCAGGTGGGAGGCGGTCCCGGTCGGGGTTGGCTTGACGCGCCTTCCTCCTGGCACGTTTCTCTCTTTCACCCTCCACTCGTGCCTCCTCAAATTCTGCAGCACTGCTGGTCACAGCTGACCTCCAACTGGAGCGCTCAAGGGCCAGGGCTTCCCAGTTCTCAGTGTCTATGCCAGAGTTTTTAAGGTTGGCTTTGAGCCCATCTTTAAATCTCTTTTCCTGTCCACCGACTTTCCGTTTTCCGTTGTTAAGTTCGGAATAGAGCAACTGCTTTGGGAGACGGTGGTCAGGCATCCGGACAACGTGGCCAGCCCAGCGAAGTTGATGTTGGAGGACCATCGCTTCAATGCTGGTGGTCTTTGCTTCCTCCAGCACACTGACGTTTGTCCGCTTGTCTTCCCAGGAGATTTGCAGGATTTTCCGGAGGCAGCGCTGATGGAATCGTTCCAGGAGCTGCATGTGACGTCTGTAGACAGTCCACGTCTCACAGGCGTATAGCAGGGTTGGGAGGACAATAGCTTTATAGACAAGCACCTTGGTCTCCCTACGGATGTCCCGGTCCTCAAACACTCTCTGCTTCATTCGGGAAAATGCTGCACTTGCGGAGCTCAGGCGGTGTTGTATTTCAGCGTCGATGTTGACTTTGGTGGAGAGGTGGCTGCCAAGGTAGCGGAAATGGTCAACATTTTCTAATGTTACACCATTAAGCTGTATCTCTGGCATTGGGGAGGAGTTGGCTGGTGACTGCTGGAAGAGCACTTTGGTTTTCTCGATGTTCAGTGACAGGCCAAGCTTTGTGTATGCTTCTGCGAAGGTGTTTAGAGTGGCTTGTAGATCTTCTGCTGTATGCGCACAGACGACATTGTCATCAGCATACTGGAGTTCTATAACAGATGTTGTTGTAACTTTGGTTTTGGCTTTCAGTCTGCTGAGGTTAAACAGCTTGCCATCTGTCCGATAGATGATTTCCACTCCGGTGGGAAGCTTCCCATCAACAAGGTGAAGTATCATTGCGATGAAGATGGAGAATAGAGTTGGGGCAATAACACATCCCTGTTTGACACCCGATTCCACCTTAAATGGGTCACTTTGGGAGCCACTGCTGTCCAAGACTGTTGCCATCATGTCATCGTGGAGGAGCCGCAGGATGTTCACAAATTTGTTAGGGCACCCGATTTTGTGGAGGATGGTCCAGAGAGCGCTGCGATTCACTGTGTCGAATGCCTTGGCAAGGTCGATGAATGCCATGTACAGAGGTTGGTTTTGTTCCCTGCATTTTTCTTGGAGCTGTCGTGCAGTGAAGATCATGTCCACGGTTCCTCTGGAGGGGCGGAAGCCGTTCTGGGATTCTGGGAGGGTGTCTTCTGAGAGGGGCAGGAGGCGGTTTGCAAGGATTCTTGCGAGGATTTTCCCAGCGGAGGTTAGAAGGGAGATACCTCGATAGTTTCCGCAGTCTGTTCTTTCCCCTTTTTTGAAGAGGGTGATGATGGTGGCATCCTTGAAGTCTGCTGGGATTTTCTCGGTCACCCACACTTTTTCTATGAGCTGGTGGAGTTGGTGTGTCAGCTCAGGTCCTCCCTCTTTGAAGATTTCAGCAGGGATCCCATCCGGTCCGCTGGCTTTGTTATTCTTCTGCTGGCTGATGGCATTGCTGACTTCTTCCAAACTAGGCGGTGCTGCAAGCTCATCCCTGGTTTGTTGTTGCGGGATTTGTGAGAGGACCTCTTCGGCCACATTGGAGCTGCGGTTCAGGAGGCTTTGGTAGTGTTCTTTCCAGCGTAGTGCAATTGAGTTTTGGTCCTTCAGGAGTTTGGTTCCATCTGATGAGCGTAGAGGCTGTATGCCATGGTTTCTTGGTCCGTAGATGACCTTTGTGGCTTTGAAAAATCCCTGAGCATTATGGGTATCTGCCAGGTGTTGGATTTCTTCAGCCTTCTTTGTCCACCAGATGTTCTTGAGTTCTCTTGTCCTTCTTTGGACCTCGGCTTTTGCACTGGCATAGATCTTTTTCTTAGCAGCACAGTTGATGTTTCTCTGCCATGTTTGGAAGGCTTTCCTTTTCTTGTCAATTAGCTGTTGGATCTCGATGTCATTTTCATCAAACCAGTCTTGATGTTTTTTGGCTTGGTATCCAATAGTTTCTTCGCAGGCTTGGATGATGGAGGTCTTCAGTTTGTTCCAATGTTCCTCAACATTTTCGGGGTGTTCTGTGGGTAGATGGTTCTTGAGTGCTGTTTGGAGATGGGCTCGTCTGGAGGGCTCCTGAAGGGCTTGGGTGTTCATTTTGCGCCTTGTCTTTCTGCCTTGGAGTCTGCGCTTGGGAGCGATCTTGATAGCCATCGAGGATCGGATTAGCCTGTGGTCAGTCCAGCAGTCGTCAGCACCTGTCATGGCTCTTGTGAGGAGCACGTCATGGCGGTCTCTGGCACGCGTGATTACATAGTCTAAGAGGTGCCAATGCTTTGACCGGGGGTGCTTCCATGATGTCTTGAACTTGTTTTTCTGGCGGAAGAGCGTGTTGGTGATGACAAGGTTGTGCTCCGCACATTTGGTGAGAAGCAGGATGCCATTTGAGTTGCTGTTTCCAACCCCGTCTTTTCCGATGGTCCCTGGCCACAGGTCGAAGTCTCGCCCGACTCTTGCATTGAAGTCCCCCAGGAGGATGATTTTGTCCTCCTTAGGTATCCCCGATAGGACGGTGTCCAGCTGACAGTAGAATTTCTCCTTGATGTCTTCATCAGCATCTAGTGTTGGTGCTCTCAAGGTAGGCCTCTCTTAGGTCTGTCTGTCTGTCTATCTATCTATCTATCAAGACCTATCTATTGGGACCTGAAGGTAGGCCTCTCCTAGGTCTATTACTCTGCCTATCTATCTATCTATCTATCTATCTATCTATCTTTCTATCTATCTATCTATCTATCTATCTATCTATCTATCTATTGGGACCTGAAGGTAGACCTCTCTTAGGTCTATCACTATCAGCTTTCTATCTATCAAGACCTGAAGGTAGGCATCTCTTAGGTCTATTTCTCTATCTATCTATCGGGACCTAAAGACAGGCCTCTCTTAGATCTATCACTATCAGCTTTATATCAAGACCTGAAGGTAGGCCTCTCTTAGGTCTATTACTCTGTCTGTCTATCTATTGAGAGGTAGGCCTCTCTTAGGTTTATTACTCTATCTATCTATCTATCTATTGTGACCTGAAAATAGGCCTCTCTTAGGTCTATCACTATCAGCTTTCTATCTATCAACACCTGAAGGTAGGCATCTCTTAGGTTTATCTATCTATCTATCTATCTATCTATCTATTGGGACCTGACGATAGGCCTCTCTTAGGTCTATTACTGTCTGTCTGTCTGTCTGTCTATCTGTCTATCTATCTATCTATCTATCTATCTAGACCTGAAGGTAGGCTTCTCTTAGAGGCTTCACTCTATCTATTATTATTATTATTATTATTACTATCTATATAATGATCAATCGATGTATTTATTGGGCCCTGAAGGTAGGCCTCTCTTGGGTCCATCACTTCATTATCTATCGAACCCTGAATGTAGACCTCTCAGGTCCATCACTCTATCTATCTATCTATCTATTATTATTATTATTATCTATCTATCAGACCGTGAATGTAGACCTCTCAGGTCCATCACTCTATCACTCTATCTATCTATCACTCTATCTATCACTCTATCTATCTATCTATCTATGTATCAGAACCCGAAGGTCGGCCTCTCTCAGCTCTCTCTATTGATCTTCCTAGCTCTCTAGACCTTTGTGGGCCTCTCTTAGGTTCATCACCCTGTGTACATATAATTAGTATTATAATTAATATATCACAATTATTTTTACAGTATTATATCGTATTATATTGTGCTACACTACTATACCGCTATATTATTAGTCATATTATTGATGACATATAATTTTTATGTTATTATATATTTTATTGTACAATACGATGACAATACACATAATAGACCACCAGCATATTATAATACTATGAGCATTTTATAATATATTATTATTTCTATATATCATTCTACATTATATATATAATTGTATATATTATGCATACATTAATTATTAATTATCAATGCAAATATATTGTACAAAGTAATAATATATAATATATTGTTTTTATTTCTATATAAAGACTGCTCAAACTTCCGTACAGTTGCCCTTATTTCTCATGCCAGTAAGGTAATGCTCAAGATCCTGCAAGGAAGACTCCAGCAATACATGGAGCGAGAGTTGCCAGATGTTCAAGCTGGGTTTAGAAAAGGCAGAGGAACGAGAGACCAGATTGCCAATATCCGCTGGATAATGGAGAAAGGCAGGGAGTTTCAGAAAAACATCTACTTCTGCTTCATTGACTCTTCTAAAGCCTTTGACTGTGTGGATCATCATAAATTGTGGCAAGTTCTTGGTGGGATGGGCATACCAAGCCCCCTTCCCTCTCTCCTGAGGAATCTGTACAAGGACCAAGTAGCAACAGTAAGAACTGACCACGGAACAACAGACTGGTTCAAGATTGGGAAAGGCGTACGGCAAGGCTGCATCCTCTCCCCCAACCTTTTTAACTTGTATGCAGAACACATCATGCGATGTGCGGGGCTGGATGAATGCAAAGCTGGGGTGAAAATGGCTGGAAGAAACATTAACAACCTCAGATATGCAGATGACACCACTCTGATGGCCGAAAGCGAGGAGGAGCTGAGGAGCCTTCTAATCAAGGCGAAAGAAGAAAGCGCAAAAGCCGGGTTGCAGCTAAACGTCAAAAAAACCAAGATGATGGCAACAAGAATGATTGACAACTGGAAAATAGAGGGAGAAACCGTGGAGGCCGTGACAGGGTTTGTATTTCGAGGTGCAAAGATGAGTGCAGATGCAGACTGTGGCCAGGAAATCAGAAGACGCTTCCTTCTTGGGAGGAGAGCAATGTCCAGTCTCGATAAGATAGTGAAGAGTAGAGACATCAGACTGGCAACAAAGATCCATTGCCTAGTCCAAGCCATGGTCTTCCCTGTAGTAGTCACCTACGGATGTGAGAGCTGGACCTTAGGGAAGGCTGAGCCAAGGAAGATTGATGCTTTTGAGCTGTGGTGCTGGAGGAAAGTGCTGAGAGTGCCTTGGACTGCGAGAAGATCCAACCAGTCCATCCTCCAGGAAATAAAGCCCGGCTGCTCACTGGAGAGAAGGAGACTAGAGACAAAGTTGAAGTCCTTTGAATGCCACATCATGAGGAGACAGGAGAGCCTAGAGAAGGCAATTATGCTGGGGAAAGTGGAAGGCAAAAGGAAGAGGGGCCGACCAAGGGCAAGATGGATGGATGGCATCCTTGAAGTGACTGGACTGACCTTGAAGGAGCTGGGGGTGGTGACGGCCGACAGGAAGCTCTGGCGTGGGCTGGTCCATGAGGTCACGAAGAGTCGGAGACGACTGAACGAATGAACAACAACAATTTCTATATACTATTATATATATATATACACACACACACACACATATAGTATACAATAATTATTATCAATGCTAATGATTACTTGTCATAGAATAAATATTAATTAGCTTTGATAATTAATTACAAATGATTAATAATTGTATACAATAATTATTAATTATCAATGCTAATGATTACTTATCATTTACAATAATTATTAATTAGCTTTGATAATTAATTACTAATGCTTAATTATTGTATACAATAGTTATTAATTATCAATCCTAATGGTTACTTATCATATAGAATAATAATTAATTAGCTAATATGATTATTTATCATATTAAATATTAAATAATTATTAATTACCTTTGATAATTAATTACTAATGCTTGATTATCGTATACAGTAATTATCAATGCTAATTATTAATTAGGTTTGATAATTAATTGCTAATGCTTAATTATTGTATACAATAATTATTATCAATTATTATCAATGCTACTTATCATATACAATAATTGCATTGTCGATAATAATTGTACATTCAGGGCCTGATACAACAATTATTAATTAGCTTTGATAATCAATTGCTAATGATTATTAATTATCAAATGCTAATGATCAATTACTAACTGTTAATGTAACTGACAATACTTGTCAGTACAATTTTTGGATTTTTATTAATCAACAATACTGATAAATAAGGGTACACAATGAATGATGGTGATGATGGAGGAGTCACACTCTCTCAGCCTTCTCCACTCCCTGAGTGACGTCACCTCCCGTTGCGTAACACGCCCTCCATTACGTAAAGCTCTGTGGGCGGGGCTTAGCCTCAGCTGTAGTTCCGCCATTGGCCAGCAGGAGCCGTGACGCGGGGAGAATCCCTCCAGCCAATCAGAGGCAGCGATGACGTCACTGCTATCCCATTCAGGGCAGGAGACTTCCGGGTGGGCTTCTTTGCCCGCCCCGTGACGTCACGTCCTGCCCGAAGGGCAGGACGTGACGTCACGGGGCGGGCAAGGAAGCCCACCCGGAAGTCTCCTGCCCCGGAAGAGCCCGCCATTTTGGCGCTGGGAAGGAGGAGGAGGCGTCGGTTCTCCTCAGTGCGATCCCTCTTCTCAAAGTATTTCCGGTCCGGGGCGGAAGTGGCGGTCTCCAGGGCGACGGCGTGCGGGCATCCGCCTCCTCGGGGCTCCTCCCCTTCCTGCTTGGGGGCGGGGGGCATGGGGGGCGGGGCCGGGTGCGGGGCGTCACTTCCGGCCTCGGCGGCGGCGGCAGCAGGATCAGCCAGGGGGCCTTCCCGTCCGCCGCCATCTTGCCGAGCGGGCCCACGCGGGAAGGGCCCCCCGCAGGGCCACGCCAGGCCGGCCCATGGGAAGATGCCCCGCGGAGCCCACGGAGGAGGAGGAGGCGGAGGCGGAGCTGGAGGAGGACGGGCGCTGCTGAGGCGGGAGCTGCGCCTGCTCGAGTCCATCTTCCACCGCGGGCACGAGCGCTTCCGCATCGCCCGCGCCTGCCCCGACGAGCTCGGGTGCGAGTTCCTCCCCGGGACCGGAAGCGGGCCCCCCCCGGTCGTGCGCATCCACGGAAACATCACGGTGAGGCCAACGGGGGCGGGGCTTGAGGCAAGAGGGCGGGGCTTGAGGCAAGGGGCGGGGCTTGGGGTGGTCTTGGGCCAATAGGAGGAACTGGTGGGAGGGGCATACAGCGAGGGGCGGGGCTTAAAGCAAGAGGGAGGGGCCTGGGGTGGTCTTGGGCCAGTAGGAAGAGTGGTGGGAGTGGCTTAAAGCGAGGGGCGGGGCTAACTCAGGGCTTTCATGGTGCGTTCTGGCGCCAAGGGGGCGGGGCTTGTGGTGGTGTTAAGCTAATAAGAAGAACTGGTGGGAGGGGCCTCCAGCGAGGGCGAGTCCTGAAGCAAGAGGGCGGGACTTCTGGTGGTCTAGGGCTAATATGAAGAGTTGGTGGGAGGGGCCTCAAGCAAAGGGCGGGGCTTACCCTGATGGCTCTTACGGGGCGTTCTGATCCCCGAAAGTGCTTGGAGGGGCGGGGCCTAAGGCAAGAGGGCGGGGCTTGTGGTGATCTAGGGCTAATAGGAAGAGGTGGTGGGAGGGGCCAAAAGCGAGGGGCGGGGCTTACTCTGAGGGCTCTCGGAGCATTTGGAACCCCAAACTGCTTGAAGAAGGGGCGGGGCCTGAGGCAAGGAGGCGGAGCTTAGCAGTCGGGGGCGGGGCTAAGGGTGCTCTTTCCTTGCAAGAGCTACTCTGAGGGCAGGAGGGGCGGAGCTTGACAGGCGGGGGGCGGGGCTTGGGATGTTCGTGGGCCAATAGGGACTTGGCCCTGGAAGAGATTGTGGGAGGGGCCTCAATCAAGGGGCGGGGTTTACTCTGAGGGCTGTCATGGGGAGTTCTGGACCTCGGAAGTGCTTGGAGGGGCGGGGCTTAAGCCAAGGGGGTGGGGTTTCCTCAAGGGTCTTGGGCCATATCGTGGAGAGGCGGGGCTTGGCAGCCGAGGGCGGGGCTTGTGGCGGTGTTGGGCTAATAGGAAGAGTTGGTGGGAGGGGCCTAAAGCGAGGGGCGGGGCTTACTCAGGGCTCTCTTGGAGCGGTCTGGCCCTGAAAGTGCTTGTAGGAGGGGCGGGGCTTGAGTCAGGAGGGCGGGGCTTCCCCAAGGGTCTCGGGCCTCCTCGAGGAGGGGTGGGGCTTGGCGGCCGAGGGCGGGGCTTGGGGTGTTGTTAGGCTACTAGGAAGAGCTGGTGGGAGGGGCCTCAAGCATGGGGCGGGGCTTACTCTGAGGGCTCTTAAGAGGCGTTCTGGACCCCTCAAATGCTTGAAGTAGGGGCGGGGCTTGAGCCAAGGGGGCGGGGCTTGGGTGTTGTTGAGCCAATAGGAAGGGTGCTGGGAGGGGCCTAAAGTGAGGGGCGGGGCTTACTTTGAGGGTTCTCAAATAGGCGAAGGGCGGGGCTTGGCGTGTTCGTGAGCCAATCTGGGCTTGGCCCAGGAAGACATGCTGGGAGGGGCCTAAAGCGAGAGGCGGGGCTTAAGTGAGGGTTCCCAAATACTTGAAGGGGGCGGGGCCTGAGGCAAGGGGGCGGGGCTTCCTCAGAAGAGACTGGCCCATTCGAGGAGGGGCGGGGCTTGGGTGTTCCTGGGCCAATAGGGACTTGGCCAGGCTAAAGCTGGTGGGCGGGGCCTGAGACAGAGGTTGAGGGTTCTACTGAAAACTATATATACATATATATATGGATGGATAATGTGGAATTATGTCCAAGGTGGGAGAAAGAAAGAGGCAGTTGTGAATGTGATTAAAACACCTCCCAACAAAGGATCTCCCCAGGCAGCCAAGCTTCGGAGCTACAAGGCCATTCATCTAATCAAGGCCTTCGACAATATCATCAGCATATATTATTATGATTATTATGCATACAGACGAGCATAGATGTAAACGTTGCCTTTCCTCCGGCAGGAGTCCTACCCGGCGGTGCCGCCCATCTGGTCGGTGGAGTCGGATGACCCCAACCTGGCCGCCATCTTGGAGAGGCTGGCTGACGTCAAGAAGGGCAACACCCTGGTGAGGATGTGGAAGAAGCAGGTGTGGCGGGACAATAATGGAGAAAGAGTTGTGCGCCATCCGCGTAGAGATCCACCAAGGAGTGGATCGATGACAGATAGAATAGATCGGATTGGATAGAGAGGGTCACTCACATAGTCTATTTCTGCGGATATTGTTCCCAGAAGTTGTAAATGAACGACAGGTGTTTTCTAGCGTCCAGTTCCCGGACAGATGTTGACTTTCATTCTCCGAGTGATGCTTAATTTTTTTTCTTAAGTAAGGGGCCTTGTAAACACTTCCATTGTCTCTTGCAATGTAAACATGTTGTTTTCCACCAAGAGTTTCCTCATCAACGTCAGCCGTTCTTAAAAGAGCCATTGTCTCTTGTCATGTAAACATGTTGTTTTCCACCAAGACTACATGAAAGTAATTTCCCTTTTGTAGTTTTTCATGGCATCTCTACGCTATATAGACCCCAACCTTTAACACAGTTCCATTCCAACCATACCTGACACATGAGTTGAGTTGGGGGGGGGGAGTGCCCTTTCTTTGCCTTACCTGTCCTGCCTGCTTCCCCCTCCTCGCTCAGCTCCTGCAGCACCTCAAGCGCATCATTTCGGACCTCTGTAAGCTCTACAACCTCCCGCAGCACCCGGACCTCGAGATGCTGGACCAGCCACTGCCGGCGGAGCAGGTGAGGAGTCGTGTCGGGGGGGGGGGGGCTTTGAGGGCCAAAGTTTTGGAAAAACATAACCTTCTGTAAGTGTGATCATCCTGAGAAGAGTTAAAAACTCATTTGAGTCAACCTTCTCCTTAGTGGTAAATATATGCACAGCAACTAGGTTTCTCAGCTGTTAGACTGATATACCTAGATATCTCTTTGAACTGTCAGGGACAAAGACATGGCAATGCATACATTGCAGAGTTTCAGAAGTGTTGTTTTCAATTGACCAAAAGACACCTACTTTCCCTTGGTTTCAATCATGTTCTCAAGAGACCAAACATAAAGTAGTCTTTGTTGAAATAACAGAGTTGGTTTACTCACCTTATTATAATATATTGTGTATACATATAATATTGGTGATATAATGTGATGCAATATAGTACTCATACTAAAACTACAACTACTACTAATAATAATAATAATTATTATTATTATTATAAGATAATATAATTATATATTTTATATTAAATGTAGCATTTCTAATACTATTACAGTATAATGGTCTAGTACAATATAGCAATATATAATACTAATATTGTACTATGGTAATAATAAAATATATTGTATTTACATATTACTTGTAAGGCGCTCCGAATCCCCTTCTGGGTGAGAGAGGGTGGAATATACATGTCGTAAATAAAATAAATAGCACGAGTTTCAAAAGTGTTGTTTTCAGTTGACCAAAAGACCCCTACTCTCCCTTGGTTTCAATCATGATCTCAAGAGACCAAACATAACGTAGACTTCGTTAAAATATGTAAAATATGTTTGGAATCCGCCCTGAGTCCCTTTGGGGAGATAGGGCGGAATACAAAAAAAAGTTTTATTATTATTATTTAAAATAACATAGTTGGTGTACTCCACAACCTTCATGTACTCAGCATAGAGGGACTTTGCATATCAGTCCAGTTACAAGTGGGATTTGGAGTAGTTTCTCTGGCCTGAGAATCTATTGATATAGAGCCTGTCTGTGTCTTTTGAAAATGGAGGTGCGAGTCCTGCCAAGGCCTCTCCCCCATCACTTGGGCTTCACGCTTGCCTTTCCGTCCCGCAGAGCACCCAGGAGGAGGTCTCCTCGGAGGAAGAAGACGAGGAAATGCCCGAGGTACGCTCCCCGGGGAGCGAGGAGGCCGAAATCCCGGGCGGTGGTGGCCTCGCTGGGGGTGGCGGTCCGAAACGAGTCCCGGCGTGGGCGAATGATGGGACGCTCTGCTTTTCCTCCCGAAGGACACGGAGGAGCTGGACCACTACGAGATGAAGGAGGAGGAGCCGGCCGAGGCCAAGAAGGCCGAGGACGACGGCATCGGGAAGGAGAACCTGGCCATCCTCGAGAAAATCAAAAAGAACCAGAGGCAAGATTACTTAAATGTACGTGTCGCCAGGAGGGAGGGAGGAAAGGGGGGACGGGGGTCTTCCACTAGACCAGCGTTTCTCAATCTGGGGTTTCAGAAAACACATATTTCTGATGGTCCTCCCACCCAAATCCCTCCTCTGCTGTGATTGACAGGCCTCTCATCCAAGGGGAGGGCTCTTTCTGAGTCTCCGAGTGGGGAGGGGAGAGCGGGCGGGTGAGGGAGTATGTGCGAGGCCGAAAGGAAGTCCCTTCAAGTCATGGGGGTCCTGTGTGGGAAGTTTGGCCCAATTCTATCGTTCGTAGGGTTCAGAATACTCTTTTGGTTGTAGGTGAACTATACATCCCAGCAGCTACAACTCCCAAGTAACAAAATCAATTACCCTCCCCCCCTCCCAACACCACCAGTGTTCCCATTTGGGCATATTGAGTATTCATGCCAAGTTTGGTCCAGATCCATCCTTGTTTGAGTCCATTGTTTGCTCTCTGGATGTAGGTGAACTACAACTCCCAAACTCAAAAGTCAAAGCCGACCAAACCCTTCCAGTATTTTTTTTTTTCGGTCATGAGAGTTCTGTGTGCCAAATTTGGTTTAGTTTCATCATTGGTGGAGTTCAGAATGTTTTTTGATTGTAACTACAAATGATTGAACTACAAATCCCAGCAACTACAACTCCCAAATGGCAAGGTCTCTTTCCCCCAAACTCCACCAGGCACATTGAATATTCATGCCAAGTATGGTCCAGATTTGTGCTTTCTGGATGTGGGTGAACTACAACTCCCAGACTGAAGGTCAATGCCCACCAAACCCTTCTGGTATTTTCTGATGGTCATGTGTCCCAAGTTTGGTTTAGTTCCATCATTGGCGGAGTTCAGAATGCTCCTTGATTGTGGGTGAACTATAAATCCCAGCAACTGCAACTCCCAAATGTCAAGGTCTATTTTCCCCAAACTCCGCCAGTTTTCCCATTTGGGCATATTGAGTATCCGTGCCAAGTTTGGTCCAGATCCATTGTTTGCTCTCTGGGTGTAGGTGAACTACAACTCCCAAACTCAAGGTCAGTGCCCACCAAACCCTTCCAGTATTTTCTGTTGGTCATCCCAGTACCATGTGCCCCAAGTATGGTTCAATTCCATTGTTGGTGGGGTTCAGAATGCTCTTTGATTGGAGGTGAACTATAAATCCCAGCAACTACAACTCCCAAAGTCAAGGTCAAAGCCCACCAAACCCTCCCAGTATTTTCTGATGGTCATGGGAGTTTTGTGTGCCAAGTTTGGTCCAATTCCATCGTTGGTGGGGTTCAGAATGCTCTTTGATTGGAGGTGAACTATACATCCCAGCAACTACAACTCCCAAATGACAAAATCAACCCCCCCCCCAACTTGTTGTGAAGGGGGTGCTGACCGGGTCCCTCTCTCTCTTTCTCTCTGTCTCAGGGGGCAGTGTCTGGGTCTGTGCAGGCCACTGACCGGCTGATGAAGGAGCTCAGGGATATTTACCGATCGGCCAGCTTCAAAGGCGGTCAGTGCCCGGGTGCCCGGTCTCGGGGGGTGGGGGGGAAGGGGCTGCAGGGGGGCTGGGGGGGGGTCTAGGGTGGCGCTGACCCCTCCTCCGTGTCGCCCCGCAGGAAACTATGCGGTGGAACTCGTCAACGACAGCCTCTACGACTGGAATGTCAAACTCCTGAAGTAAGCAGCATTATCATAATAATAATAATAATAATAATAATAATAATAATAATGATAATGATGCCTCCAAAGAAGGAGAGGCAGGAAGTAAAGTAAACAATACAATGGATGACGACTACTACTCCTAGAGATGCCCAAAGAAGTATTTCCACCAAAGCCTAGGACTGGAAGAGATCCCAAAGAGGGCCAAGCACACTCCCAACCCCTTCTGCCAGGCAGGAAGGCACCATCCAAGCCCTCCCGGCAGATGGCCACCCAGCCTCTAAGTCTTTGAAGGGGCCCCAAAGAAGACCATCCAGTCCAACCCCCTTCTGCAATGGATAGACAGACAGATAGACAGGTGCATGCATGGATGGATAGATGGATGGATAGATAGAAGGATTCATAAATAGATAGATAGACGGATGGGTAGATGGATGGATATAGATAGAACGATGTATAAATAGAGAGATGTATAGATAGATGGATGCATGCATAGCACAATGCATAAATAGATAGATGCGTAGGTAGGTAGGTAGGTAGATGTATAGATAGATGGATGGATGAATAGATAGATGGACAGAGGGATGGACAGAGGGATGGATAGAGGGATAGATGGATGGATGGATGCATGCATAGCACGATGCATAAATAGATACACAGACAGACGGATGGATAGAAAGATGCATAGATGGATGGATAGATGGAAAGATAGATGCATAGCACAATGCATAAATAGATAGATGCATAGACAGACAGACAGATAGATGGATGCGTTGATAGATAGGTGGATGGATGGGCGGACAGATGCATAGATAGAAGGATAGATAGATGCATGGATGGATGGATAGATGGATGCATAGAAGGATGTGTAGATAGACGGATGGATGGATGCATAGCACGATGCATAAATAGATAAATCTATCCATCCGTCCATCAAACAATCTTCCCAACTATCAAGCCATCCCTCCATCATCTGTCCGTCCGTCCATCTGTCCATCCATCCATCATCCAACAATCTTCCCAACCATCTAGCCATCCCTCCATCATCTGTCTGTTCGTCTGTCCATCCGTCCATCTTCCCAACAATCTATCTAGCCATCCACCTAGCCATCTATCTATCTACTTATCTATACATCCATTCATCAATTGATCTAGCCATCCATCATCCAACAATCTTCCGAACTATGTTGCTATCGTTCCATCATCTATCCATCCATCTTCCCAACAATCTTACCTAGCCATCCATCTATCTTCTTATCTATACATCCATCCATCTGTCTAGCCATCCATCATCCAACAATCTTCCCAAATATGTAGCCATCCCTCCGTCATCTATCTACCTATCTACCTATCCATCCATCTAGCCATCCATCCAGCCAGCCAGCCACCCATCTATACAATGGTTGGATGGATGGATAGAGGGATAGAGGGATAGATAGATAGATGGATGGATAGATAGATAGATAGATAGATAGATAGATAGATAGATGGAATCCTAGAGTTGGAAGGGACCCCAAAGAAGGCCATCCATTCCAACCTCATTCTGCCATAATAGATAGATAGATAGATAGATAGATAGATAGATAGATAGATAGATAGGAAGAAGTATAGATGTGTGGATGGATGCAGTGATAAATAGATAGATGGAGGGAGGATCAAAGGAAGGGTAAATAGATGGATAGAAAGATGATGGATGTATAGATAGACAGACAGATGGATGCATGGATGGATGGATAGATAGATGCCTAGCACGATGTGTAAATAGATAGATGCATAGATCAATCAGTAGAATCCTAGAGTTGGAAGAGACTAAAAGAAGGCCATCTCGTCCACCCTCCTTCAGCCATAGATAGACACAACAGAGTTAGAATCCTAGAGTGGGAAGGGGTCCCCCAAGTCCATCCAGTCCACCCTCCTTCTCCCATAATAAAGAAATAGAACCCTAGAGTTGGAAGGGCACCTAGTCCACCCTTCCTCTGCCATGCAAGGAGACACAACCCAAGCCCTCCCGACACATGGCAGAGAGTTCTGCTGTTGAACAGCTCTCCTTACGGTCAGGAAGTCCTTCCTAATATTCAGGTGGCAAGCCTGTTGACCTCCTTCCCAACCTTGAGACGTGGCTCTTTGAGGGGGGGGGGATTGGGTGAGGGCCTGGGGGGTGTCCCTGGTGCTTGAGTGACTCCTCTGCTCCCCCCTCCCTCCCCCCCCCCCCCCCCAGGGTGGACGAGGACAGCGCCTTGCACAGCGACCTCCAGATCCTGAAGGAGAAAGAGGGGTCCGACTTCATCCTCCTCAACTTCACCTTCAAGGTCAGGCCCACCAAAAGGGCGTACGGGGGGGGGGGGGGAGATGGGGGCCAAGGGCCGCGGGAGTTGTAGTGCGGCATGCCAACGGGCCCGCCCTTCCCTTCTGGCTTCCTTCCTTCCTTCCTTCCTTGCAGGACAACTTCCCCTTCGACCCTCCCTTCGTCAGGGTGGTCTCGCCTGTCCTGTCCGGAGGGTGAGTGAGTGACCGCTCCTTCCCAAGGCGTAAATCAACACAAACATCACAACAACAACAACAACAACAATAATAATAAGGAACTAAATATAGAAAGACTGAAAATACCGGGGAGGGGACGTATTATCTGGTTTGGGGCCTATTCTAAGTAGGCATAATAATTACATTATTATTATTATAAATTATATAAATTATATTACTATTATAAATTATATATTTCTTATATTAGTAATTATATTACAATAAATTACATTAATTATAGTAGTAATTGTATTATTAAAATTATATTATTTATATTAGAAAAATATATTAGTATTTTCTAATAAATTACATTGATTATAGTAGTAATTGTATTATTAAAATTATATTATTTACATTAGAAAATATATAAGTAATTATATTAGAAATTATATTATTAGAAAATATATTAGTAATTATATTACTTAAATTAGAAGTTATATTATTATAAATTATGTTAGTTATATTAGAAATTATATTACTTATATGATAAATTATTTTATTATAACTTATGTATAATTATTTTATTATAACTTAGTAGTTATATTAGAAATTATATTACTTAAATTAGAAATTATATTATAATAAATTATGTTAGTTATATTAGAAATTATATTACTTATATTAGAAATTATATTACTTAAATTAGAAATTATATTATTATAAATTACGTTAGTAATTAGATTAGAAATTATATCACTTAAATTAGAAGTTATATTATTAGAAATTACGTTAGTAGTTATATTAGAAATTATGTTAGTAATTATATTAGAAATTCCATTACTTAAATTAGAAGTTATATTATTAGAAATTATGATAGTAGTTATATTAGACATTATATTATTATAAATTATATTGGTAATTATATTAGAAATCACATTACTTAAATTAGAAGTTATATTATTAGAAATTACGTTAGTAGTTATATTAGAAATTCCATTACTTATATTAGAAATTATGTTAGTAATTATATTAGAAATTACATTACTTATATTAGAAGTTATATTATTAGAAATTATGTTAGTAGTTATATTAGAAATTCCAATATAATTAGAAGTTATATTATTATAAATTATATTAGTAGTTATATTAGAAATTCCATTACTTAAATTAGAAGTTATATTATTATAAATTATGTTAGTAGTTATATTAGAAATTCCATTACTTATATTAGAAATTATATTATTATAAATTATGTTAGTTATATTAGAAATTCCATTACTAATATTAGAAATTATGTTAGTAGTTATATTAGAAATTCCAATATAATTAGAAGTTATATTATTATAAATTATATTAGTAGTTATATTAGAAATTATATTACTTAAATTAGAATGTATATTATTATGAATTATATTGGTAATTATATTAGAAATTATATTGTTTATATTATTAGAAATTATATTATGATAACCTGTTCCCTCCCTCCCTCCCTTCTCAGGTACGTCTTGGGCGGAGGGGCCATCTGCATGGAGCTCCTAACGAAGCAGGTGAGGGGGGGCGGGGTCCGGGCCCTGCCTTTCAGCCTGGAGAAGTCTCCTCCTTTGGGCTGGCTGGGCCTCTGCTTGGAGGGCTTGGGTGGTGCCTTCCTGCACAGCCAAACTGGAGTGGAGTGGGCGGCCCTTGAGTGGAAGAAGGGTGCCTCCCTTCCAGGGTTTGGCTGGATGGCCATCTGTCGGGAGAGTTTGGCTGGATGGCCTTCCAACTCTAGGATTCTATAGTCTGCTTGCCCCCCCCCCCCCATGAGTGTTCTAATGCCTATCTGACTGGATGGCCATCTGTCAGGAGGGCTTGTACTGTGCCTTTTCTGCCTTGGCAGGAGGAATTCCTTCGAACTCTAGATGGTTGGATGGCCATCTGTCGGGAGGGTTTGCATTGTGCCCTAGCTGCCTTGGCAGGAGGGGGCTGGACTGGATGGCCTTTTGGGTTCCCATCCAACTCTAGGAGTGTGATTCTATAATCTTATTTCTCTCCATGGGTCTGGATGGTCATCTGTCGGGAGGGTTCACATTGTGCCTTTGCTACCTTGGCAGAAGGGGGCTGGACTAGATGACCTTTGGAGTCCCATCCAACTCTATGATTCTATAATCTTAGTTCTCTCCATAGGTCTTCTAATGCCTTTTTGGCCAGATGGCCATCTGTCAGGGGGGCTTTGATTGTGCCTTTGCTGTCTTCGTAGGAGGGGGTTGTACTGTATGGCCTTTGGGGTCCCTTCCAACTCTAGGATTCTATGATTCTGTAATCTTAGTTCTCTCCATGGGTCTTCTAATGCCTTTTTTGGCTGGATGGCCATCTGTCGGGGGCTTTGATTGTGCCCTTGCTGTCTTGGTAAGAGGGGGTTGGACGGGGTGGCCTTTGGGGTCTTGTTCGGCCAAATGGCCATCTGTTGGGAGGGTTTGGCTGGATGGCCTTCCAACTCTAGGAGCCTGCCCCCCCCCCCCCCCCCCAATGAGTCTTCTAATGTCTATCTGACTGGATGGCCATCTATCAGGGGGGCTTTGATTGTGCCCTTGCTGTCTTTGCAGGAGGGGGGTTGGACTGGATGGCCTTTGGGGTCCCTTCCAACTCTAGGATTCTATGATTCTATAATCTTAGTTCTCTCCATGGGTCTTTTAATGCCTTTTTTGGCCAGATGGCCATCTGTCAGGGGGGCTTTGACTGTGTTCTTGCTGTCTTGGCAAGAGGGGGTTGGATGGGGTGACCTTTGGGGGTCCTGTTTGGCTGGATGGCCATCTGTCGGGAAGGTTTGCCTGGATAGCCTTCAAACTGTAGGATTATATAGTCGACCTGTCCCCGTCCCCCATGAGTCTTCTGACTGGATGGCCATCTGTCGGGAGGGTTTGTATTGTGCCTTTCTTTGCTGCCTTGCCAGAAGGGGGTTGGACTGGATGGCCTTTGGGTTCCCATCCAAGTCTAGGATTCTAGGCATCTATGATCTTAGTTCTCCCCATGGATCTTCCTTCTACTGTGTGTCTGGCCGGATGACCATCTGCCGGGAGGGCTTGTGCCTTGTTGTGCGAGCTGTCCCCTCTCCCTCCCTGGCAGGGCTGGAGCAGCGCCTACTCGGTGGAGTCGGTCATCATGCAGATCAGCGCCACGCTGGTCAAGGGCAAGGCCAGGGTCCAGTTCGGGGCCAACAAGGTCAGCCCCGCCCCCTCCCCTCCCCCCCCGGGGTCAGGGTGGGGGTCACCCAGGGGAGGGCGGAGCCACTGACCCCTCTGCCTCCCCTCCCCCCCCCCCCCCCCCCAGAACCAGTACAGCTTGACGCGGGCCCAGCAGTCCTACAAGTCCCTGGTCCAGATCCACGAGAAGAACGGTGAGTAACCCGACCCAAGGAATGTTTCATGCTGTAGAGAGAATTCAGGGAGTGGGGGAGCTCCTGACGTTAGCCCCAGCTCCTGCCAACCCAGCAGTTCAAAAACATGCCCATGCCAGTAGATCATTAGGTGGGCATAGCGGATCAAACTGCTGAGCTGCTGAATTTGCTGACCAAAAGGGAGCAGGGTGAGCTCCCACCGTTAGTCCCAGCTCCTGCCCACCTAGCAGTTCAAAAACACACCAATGTCAGTACATCAATAGGTGGGTGCAGTGGGTTAAACCACCAAGCTGCCGAACTTGCTGACCAAAAGGTTGGTGGTTTGAATCTGGGGAGTAGGGTGAGCTCCCACCGTTAGCCCCAGCTCCTGCCAACCCAGCAGTTCATAAACACTGACCGGGCCGCTTCCTTCCTTCCTCTTGCAGGCTGGTACACGCCGCCCAAGGAAGACGGCTAGCGAGGGAAGGAAGCCTCTGTCCGGCCAAGCAGGAGCCGCCCAAGGGCCGCACTCGGACCGCCGGACTTTCCTCTTCCTCCTCCTCCTCTTCCTTTGGGACTAAGGCTCAGGACCCCCTCCTTCCTGCAAGACTGTTTTGGGCGGGATCCTGGCCGGACTCTTTGCGCGCTGGGCTTTGCTGGGACTCGGGGACGGCGAGCCAGGCAGCCAACTGACCGGTGGACTCACTGACCGACCCGAGGACCCCCCGCCTCTGCCACTCTGATTAAAAACCACCAAACACGCCAGACACACGGAAAAAAGCCCCCCGGAATGCGCCTCCTTCTCTCTCTCTCTCTCTTGCGGAGCGGCCGCCTGGTCATCGTTGCCCTCTGCGGCCGGTTTAATTTATTTTCTTACCTCCCCCCCCCCCCCCGTGTACACTTCCTCCCCCCCTTCCTCTCTCGACTTCCTCTTCCTGTTTATTTTGGGGGTCCCGGTGTATGAGGGGCACGTTCAGGGGGAAATGTACCTTTGGAGAAGAACAATTACATTGGTCTCTTTGGACGGGGAAACCGTCTCCGATCCCCTCTCTCTGTCCATCTGTCCGTCCGCACATGCTGAGCTGGTCAAGCCAAGGGCCGGACTCTGGCCAGCATCAACTGACCGGCGTTTCAGTGGGAAGCACGGGCCTGCTTGTGCCGGCCCAGAGAGTCCAGCTCAGGAGGGCGGTGGTTGTTGTGGTTGTTGTTGTAGGCCTTCCAGGCCCACTCTTCCTTCCTACTCCATTTCCTGTCTTCTGTTCCGTTTCCTACCTTTTTTCTCCTTACTTTCCTCTTTCCTTCCTCCTCCTTTCCCTGCTTCCTCCACTCCCTCCTCCCCTTTCCTTTTTTCTCCTTCATTCTTTCCCTTTCTTCCCTTTTTTTGCACACCTCCTTCCATCTTTACTTCCTTCTTCCCCTTCTGTTAATAATTATAATTATTTCTATCCCGCTTATCTCCCACATCAGGACTTCATTGTTTCCTTCTTCTCTTCCTTCCGTTTCCTACCTTTTCTCCCTTTCTTCCCTCCTTTTTTCAACCCTACGTTCCTGTTTATTTCCTTCTTCCCATTATTATTATTATCTGCTTTTCTCCCACATCAGGACTTCATTCCCTCCCTCTTTTCTTCCTTCTTTCCCTGCTTCCTCCCTCCTCCCCGTTTCCTTCTCTTTTCTCCTTCCTTCCTTCCACTTTCTCTCCTTTTTTCTTTTCCTCCATTGCTCTCTCCTTCCCCTTTCTTTCATTGCCTTTCCTTCTTTTTCTCCGTCCCTTTTCCTCCTTTCCCTGCTTCCTTCCTCCCTTCTCTCCCCTTCTCTTTTCTTCCTTCTTTCCATGCTTCCCCCTTTTCTCTCCTTTTCCTCCTCCCTCCCTCCTTCCTTTCTTCGTTGCCTTTCCTTCTTTTTCTCCTTCCCTTTTCCTTTCTTCCCTTCCTTCTTTCCCTGCTTCCTCCCTCCCTCCTCCCCTCCCTCTTTTCCTTCCCTTTTCTTCCATTTCCTCCCTCCTCGTTTCCTTCTCTTTCCTCCTTCATTCCATTTCCTACCTTTCCCCCCTTACTTTCTTCCCTCCTTCCTTTCTTTTCACACCTCCTTCCATCTTTACTTCCTTCTTCCCCTTCCATCATCATCATCATCATTTCTATCCAGCTTTTCTCCCACATCAGGATTTCATTTCCTCCCTCTTTCTTTCCTTCTTTCCATGCTCCCCCCTTTTCTCTTTTCCTCTTCTTCCTTCCCTCTCCTTCCTTTCTTTGTTCCCTTTCCTCTGTTTCCTTTTCTCCTTCTTTCCACTTTCTCCCTTTTTCTTCTTTTCCTCCATTGCTCTCTCCTTCCCCTTCCTTTCTTCATTGCCTTTCCTTCTTTTTCTCCTTCCCTTTCCGCTTTCTCCCTCCGTCCTCCCCATTTCCTTCTCTTTTCCCTTTCCTCCCTCTCCTTCCTTCTTCCCCTTCCTTCCCTTTTCTTCCTTCCCCCCGTTTCCTTCTCTTTCCTCCTTCATTCCTTCCCCACTTCCTACTTTTCCCCCATTCTTCCCTCCTTCCTTTCTTTTCACACCTCCTTCTGTCTTTACTTCCTTCTTCCCCTTCCATTATTATTATTATTATTATTATTTCTATCCTGCTTTTCTTCTACATCAGGACTTCATTTCCTCGCTCTTTCTTTCCTTCTTTCCATGCTTTCCCCTTTTTCTCTTCTTTTTCTCTTCTTCCTTCCCTCTCCTTCCTTCCTTTGTTCCCTTTCCTTGCTTCTTTCCCTGCTTCCTCCGTTTCCTTCCTTCCTTCGTTCCCTTTCCTTCTTTCTCCTTCCCTTTCCCTGCTTTCTCCCTCCCAATTTCCTTCTCTTCTCCCTTTCCTCCCTCTCCTTCCTTCTTCCCCTTCCTTCCCTCTTCCTTCTTTCCATTTCCTCGTCTTTTCTCCTTCATTCTTTCCCTTTCTTTCCTTTCCTCCTTTTTCCTTCTCTTTCATTTCTTCCGTCTTTTCTTCCCTTTCTTTTCCTCTTTACCTGCTTCCTCCCTCCTCTGTTTCCTTCTCATTCCTCCCTTTCTTTCTTCCCTCTCCTTCCTTTGTTCCCCTCTTTCCTTCCTTCTTCCCTCCCTCTCTCCTTCCTTATCCTTTTCCCTTCCCTTCCTTCCCTCTTCTTCCTTCTTTCCATTTCCTCCTCGTCTTTTCTCCTTCATTCTTTCCCTTTCCTTTCCTCCTTTTTCCTTCTTTCATTTCCTCCATCTTTTCTTCCCTTTCTTTTCCTCTTTACCTGCTTCCTCCCTCCTGTTTCCTTCTCATTCCTCCCTTTCTTTCTTTCTTCCCTCTCCTTCCTTTGTTCCCCTCTTTCCTTCCTTCTTCCCTCCCTCTCTCCTTCCTTATCCTTGTCCCTTCCCTTCCTTCTTCCCCTTCCTTCCCTCTTCTTCCTTCTTTCCATTTCCTCGTCTTTTCTCCTTCATTCTTTCCTTTTCTTTCCTTTCCTCCTTTTTCCTTCTCTTTCATTTCTTCCGTCTTTTCTTCCCTTTCTTTTCCTCTTTCCCTGCTTCCTCCCTCCTCCGTTTCCTTCTCATTCCTCCCTTTCTTTCTTCCCTCTCCTTCCTTTGTTCCCCTCTTTCCTTCCTTCTTCCCTCCCTCCCTCCTTCCTTATCCTTTTCCCTTCCCGTTTCCTTCCCTCCTTCCTTCCTTCCCTCCATTCCTTTTCTCCCTCGACACCACAGCCGTGAATGGCGAAGGGAAAAACCTTACGAGCCCTTCGTTGGCCTTCCAGTCCCTTTTTTAATAGAGATGCTTAATAATAATAATAATAATAATAATAATAATAATAATAGTCTAATTTGCAGGCTTTCATGGCTGGAATCACTAGGTTCTTGTGGGTTTTTTCGGGCTATAGGGCCATGGTCTAGAGGCATTCTCTCCTGACGTTTCGCCTGCATCTATGGCAAGCATCCTCAGAGATAGTGAGGTCTGTTGGAATTAGGACAATAGGTTTATATATCTGAACATGAACAAAATCTGGCTACCAGTATTAAAAAACTCTAAAACTACAACAGCAAAACAGCAGAGAGGAAACAACCAGGCACATCTTAACACCTCTCAACAGAACATTTTCCCAGGCTCAGGCAGGCCTTCAAATGCTAATGAAGGTGATCAGCTGAAACATTCCCACCTAGCTCCAGCAGACAAGAGTCCTTTGTCCCACCCTGGTCATTCCACAGATATATAAACCCACTTTCCTAGTTGCAACAGACCTCACTCCCTCTGAGGATGCTTGCCATAGATGCAGGCGAAACGTCAGGAGAGAATGCCTCTAGAACATGGCCATAGAGCCCAAAAAAACCCACAAGAACCCATGTTCCCTGTTTGCAAAGCAAAAAAGGCACAAAGCGGCGTCAAGAGCGGGCTTTTAATCAACCAAAACGAGACTCAGAGCACCAACTCGGGCAGAAGGATCCCCTCCCCACGGCCCGGAAATCAATGGCGTTGCAATGCAGCCTTCCAAGGGGACTCTCTCTCTCTCTCTCTCCAGCCCCCCGCCCCCCAAGAGTCAAAAAGCAGGGCCTCCACGCCCATCACCCCCAAAACAATTGATTGTGCCGTCACACACACACCCCCCCCATTGTAAGCATCTAAAGGTCCCGCGGAGGAGGAGGGTGCGCGTTGCCATTGCTCTTGGTGGCTGCCTCCTCGCCACCGTCCTTCCGAATCTCTTCTCCAAAGCCTCCTCGGAGGGAGAACTGCAAGATGTGGGGCTGGAAAGAGACAAGGGGGGGGGGGCATGAGCTTCACATTTGGGGAGTTTGGGGACTTGAGGTAAACAACACTATGCAACAACATTTGCAAAATTTCCTATTGAGTTTTGCAACATTTCCTATTTAATTTTGCAAAATTTCCCGTCTAATTTTGCAAAATTTCCTATTGAGTTTTGCAAAATGTCCTATTGAGTTTTGCAAAAAATCCTATTTAGTCTTGCAAAATTTCCTGTTTAGTTTTGCAAAATTTGCTATTTAGTTTTGTGCAAAATTTCCCAGTTTTCCAAAATAATTTCCTATTTAGTTATGCAAAACTTCCTATTGAGTTTTGCAAAATTTCCTATTTAGTTTTGGAAAAATTCCTATTTATTTGGAAAAATTCCATGGCCATACAGCCCAAAAAAACCTACAACCCAATTCCTATTTAGTTTTGCAAAATTCTCTATTGAGTTTTACAAAATTTCCTATTTAGTTTTGCAAAATTCTCTATTGAGTTTTGCAAATTTTCCTATTGAGTTTTGCAAAAATTCCCATTGAGTTTTGCAAAATAATTCCCTGTTTAGTTTTGCAAAACTTCCTATTTAAGTTTTGCAAAATTCTCTATTTAGTTTTGCAAAATTCCCTATTTAGTTTTGTGCAAAATTTCCTAGTTTTGCAAAATAATTTTGTTTTGCAAAATTTCCTATTTAAATGTTTAAACGTTGCTCTCCTCCAGGAACATTGCTTACATGCCACAGACTATATTGAATTGGTTGAGGCTCTAACACATTAGGTAATATAATGTATAGTATATGTAATGTATCATCAGTGTAATATAACAATGCAATTATAATAATTATAATTATAATATAATAACACTTATAGTTGTAATATTATATAATATATTACAATTATACTACAATAATATATAGAATTATAATATAATATGTGTAATGTATTATTAATGTAATATAATATAATAAATATACTATGTAATATACTGTAAGGAATGTATTATATTATCAGTGTACTATATTAAAATGCAATTATAATAAATAAAATTATATAATAATACATATAGTTGTAACATATAATTATACTACAATAATATATAGAATTATAATATGCAATATAATATGCATAATTAGTGTAATATTTTACAATTATAATATGATAAATATCATACTATGGAATATAATGTATGTATTATATTATTAGTGTAATATAATGCAATTATAATAATACACATAGTTGTAATACTATATAATACAATTATACTACAATAATATATAGAATTATA
This sequence comes from Anolis sagrei, assembly GCF_037176765.1. Lineage (NCBI taxonomy): Eukaryota > Metazoa > Chordata > Lepidosauria > Squamata > Anolidae > Anolis > Anolis sagrei. The sequence goes on from NC_090032.1 coordinate 483,460, forward strand.
ATATACGTAATATATTATTAGTGTAATATATTATAATGCAATTATAATATAATAAATAAAATTATATAATAATGCATATAGTTGTAATATTATATAATATGCAATTATAACACAATAATATATATAATTATAATACGTAATATATCAATGCATTATTTCGGTTAGATATATAATACATAGATATAATATGTAATATAATGTATTATATAATACATAATTATAATATAATATGTAATAATATAATATATAAGACATTATATAATACATAGATATAATGTAATGCAATATATGTGTATATTATTACTGCAAGATATTATAATACAATTATAATATAGTAAATATAATATGTATAATATAATATAGTAATTAATACAATCATTATTGCAAGTTATGGTAAATATAATATGTATCATATATAGTAATCTAATGCAATCATATATATAATTATAATATATGTAATGCATTATATTATTACTGTAAGATATAACAATGCAATTATAATATAGTATATATAATATAGTAATAAATATAGTTGTAATATAATATATAATACAATTATAATATTTTATATATATAATTATATATAATTGTATAACATAAGATACTGCAGGATGTCCCTCCCACAAAAGTTTTTGCAAGTTTAATAAACTTTTTCCATATTTTTTATGATCGAACCAATTACAAGAATTCTGTTGCATATAACAATACAATTATAATGATAAATATAACGAGAGTTGTAATATAATTATATAACAATATAATACATTTATAATATAATTATTATATAATTATAATTATATTATATTATAATAATTATATAATTTTATATATATTATAATATTATATTATAACTGCACAAATTTTTGCCTTCGCGGTAAGAACACCCTGCAGCACATTATATTATATAATTATTATATAGGTATAATTATATAATTATATTATAATTATATAATATAACGTGCTGCAGGGTGTTCTTACCGCGAAGACAAAAGTTTTTGCAGTTTAATAAACTTTTCCCATGTTTTGATGCTAGAACCAATGAGGAAATGACATTGATAAGGAACTCAATGTGTGTTACGTAGTGTAATAATAATAATAATAATAATAATAGTAATAATAATGCTCTAGGCTTACCTCCCTTTCCAGAGGACCGTCCAGCGTCCCTTTCAAAATCCGCCTCATCATGACTTCAGGTGGGAAAACCTCTAAAGAGGCAGAGAATCCAAAGACATGGCCCTATTACATAATTAATAATAATAATAATAATAATAATAATAATAATAATATTTATACCCCGCCACCATTTTCCCCAATGGGGACTCGGGGCAGATAACATGAGGCCAAACCCAAAAATACAACACAACACAATAAAATACAGAAAAGAAAAATTACATCAGAAGATCATTACAATAACAAAATAAAATAATAAAGCAAATTTACAGAAAATAAAATCGAACAGGATGGTATTATTATTATTATGTATTATTATTATTATTATATAACAAAATAAAATAATAAAGCAAATATACAGAAAATAAAATGGAACAGAATGGTATTATTATTATATATTATTATTATTATTATATAACAAAATAAAATAATAAATTTACACAAAATAAAATTAGGAAATTTTGCCAAACTAAATTGGGAAATTTTACAAAACGAAATTAGGAAATTTTGCAAAACAAAATTATAAAATTTTGCAAATCTAAATTAGGAAATTTTGCAAAACTAAATTAGGAATTTTTGCAAAACTAAATTAGGAAATTTTGCAAAACTAAATTTGGAAATTTTGCAAAACTAAATTAGGAAATTTTGCAAATCTAAATTAGGAAATTTTGCAAAACTAAATTAGGATTTTTTGCAAAACTAAATTAGGAAATTTTACAAAACTAAATTAGGAAATTTTGCAAAACTAAATAAGGAAATTTTGCAAATCTAAATTAGGAAATTTTGCAAAACTAAATTAGGAATTTTTGCAAAACTAAATTAGGAAATTTTGCAAAACTAAATTTGGAAATTTTGCAAATCTAAATTAGGAAATTTTGCAAAACTAAATTAGGAATTTTTGCAAAACTAAATTAGGAAATTTTGCAAAACTAAATTTGGAAATTTTGCAAAACTAAATTAGGAAATTTTGCAAATCTAATTTAGGAAATTTTGCAAAACCTAGGAATTTTTGCAAAACTAAACTAGGAAATTTTACAAAACTAAATTAGGAAATTTTGCAAAACTAAATAAGGAAATTTTGCAAATCTAAATTAGGAAATTTTGCAAAACTAAATTAGGAATTTTTGCAAAACTAAATTAGGAAATTTTGCAAAACTAAACTAGAAAATTTTGCAAAACTAAATTAGGAAATTTTGCAAAACTAAACTACAAAATTTTGCAAAACTAAATAAGGAAATTTTACAAAACTAAATAAGGAAATTTTGCAAAACTAAATTGGAAAATTTTACAAAACTAAATTGGAAAATTTTACAAAACTAAATAAGGAAATTTTGCAAAACTAAATAAGGAAAAATTGCCAAACTAAATAGGAAATTTTACAAAACTAAATTAGGAAATTTTGCAAAACTAAATCACATCCAATGGGTTTGATTCTGGGAAGGGATCCCCAAAGGTCATCTAGTCCAACCCCTTTCAATCATAGAATTACAACGGCCTCATGGTGCCCAATGCATTTGGTTCTGGGAAGGGACCCCCAAAGGTCATCTAGTCCAACCCAATTTTGCTGTAGAGAAATCAGAGTGGGGACGGGACATCTAGCCCAACCCCATCTGGCCATACAGGTATTACGATAAGAAATGGGTTGTATTCCATTGGAGGGGATCGCTGTATTCTTGCCTTTGAGGGGGAATGGCCCTTGATCCCCATCCAATGGGTGAGGTCCCGGGAAGGGGCCCCCAAAGGTCATCTAGTCCGACCCTATCACAGGGGCCCCCTTGGGACAACATGGAGCACAGGGTGAACATGTTTCTGTTCTTGCTACATAGTATTATATAATTATAATATAATTCAATAATATATTATAATATAATAATAATAAAATATAATAATAGTATTATATAATAATAATAATAATAATAATATAATGTAACCTGCTATAGTTGAGTAAACTCTTCCCATGTGTTTGTGACGGAACGCATGGGGAAAGGGCAGGGGTGACCACCACGCGTGGGGCTGACTCACCCCCTTGGAGCACGAAGGGCTGGGCCAAGGGGCCGATGGACCACCACTCGTCCTCCTCCAGCTTCCGCAGAGAGGTCAGCGGCAGGGTGGCCAGTTGGCCAAAGTCCACAAAGAACACCACGGCCAGGTCCTCCACCCGCTCCACAATCCAGGCCCTGCACGGAGCACACACGCAACCCACACCCTGACATGACATGACATGACGCAATATATACATCAACCAAGTTTGTTTACATTCTATAACAACAGTGGGCTCTTGTGTCGTGGCCTCTGTTGTCTCTCCGTGTGCTTCACCGCAAACATTGTGGTCAACTGAATCCCAGGCAGCAAACTAAGCCAGGGCCAGTTGGACAAAGGGTGCCTCCAGGCAACAACAGCCAGGCCACCTCTTTCCAAACAGCACAGATACTCCATGTGAGTCAAGCTGGCTGAGTGCAACACTCACACTTGCTTCAAACACACGAGGGTATTATTTTTTCTCCCACCCTGGACATTATTCCACATGAGGTTTCTAGGATGGCAATCTGTCGGGACAGATTGGATGGTGTCTTCCTACATGGTTGCCCTTTGGGGATCCCTTCCAGAGCATGGATGGGCATCTGTCGGGAGGGTTTTGACTGTGCCTCCCTGCCTGGCTAATGGGGAATGGACTAGACGCCCTTTGGGGGCCCCTTCCAGTAGAGTCTCTCTGCACTGTGGCTGGATGGCCATCTGTCAGGAGGTCTTTGAGTGTGCCTCGCTGCCTGGCTGGACTAGATGCCCTTCCAGTGGAGTCTCCTCCTCTGAACTGAGGATGGATGGCCGTCTGTCGAGAGGGCATGGATGGTGTCTTCCTACATAGTGGAATAGGACTGGACTAGATGGCCATCTGTTGAGAGGGCTTGGATGGTGCCTTCCTACATAGTGGAACAGGACTGGGCTAGATGGTCATCTGTCGGGAGGGATTGGATGGTGTTTTCCTACATAGCGGAACAGGACTGGGCTGGATGGTCATCTGTCGAGAGGGCTTGGATGGTGCCTTCCTACATAGTGGAACAGGACTGGGCTGGATGGTCATCTGTCGAGAGGGCTTGGATGGTGCCTTCCTACATAGTGGAACAGGACTGGGCTGGATGGTCATCTGTCGGGAGGGATTGAATGGTGCCTTCCTACATAACGGAATGGGACTGGGCTGGATGGCCATCTGTCGAGAGGGCTTGGATGGTGCCTTCCTACATAGTGGAACAGGACTGGGCTGGATGGTCATCTGTCAAGAGGGCTTGGATGGTGCCTTCCTACATAGTGGAACAGGACTGGGCTGGATGGTCATCTGTCGGGAGGGTTTGGATGGTGCTTTCCTACATAACGGAACGGGACTGGGCTGGATGGCCATCTGTCGGGAGGGCTTTGACTGTGCCTCCCTGCCTGGCTGATGGGGGCTGCACTAAGACGCCCTTCCAGTGGAGTCTCCTCCTCTGAACTGAGGCTGGATGGCCATCTGTCGGGAGGGCTTGGATGGTGCCTTCCTACAAGGGGACCCCCCCCCCCTCACCGGTTCCAGGCGGTGCCCTCCTCCCCGATGAGGCAGGGGGCCAGGCAGCGCGGCCCCCCTCCCCCTCCGCTTCCGAGGGGGGCCTTCTTGTCGGCGGTCAGCAAGGGCGCCCGGGACTCGGCCTCCACCAACGCCCGGAACAGCTTCTCCATCCTCGGGTGGCACTCCTGCAAGGGACACACACACAGACACACGCGTGTAAAACCTCTTTGGGTTCGGATCTCTTCCGGAAAGGGACCCCCAAAGGTCATCTAGCCCAACCCCCATTTCCTCCATCCGGACACATGGATGCAGCTTAGGATCGCATTGGCCTTTTCCGCCGCAGCGTCACCCCCTTGGCTCAGGTTGAGCATGCGGTCCACTACGAGTCCAAGCCACAGGCCTCCTCCCCCCCTTTTCTCCCGTGGCCGTAGCGGTCAATGCTGACCTTGGTGATGCGGATGCCCCAGAAGAAGGGGGCCTGCGGGAAGGAGCCGGTCACTAAAATGGCCGCGGGGCCGGACACTCTGGAGACCGAGAGCAGCCAGCTGGCCTCCCGGAAGCAGGCCTTCAGCATCTGGAGCAGGAACAGGCTCCTATAAAGATAAAGATAAGGACACCATCTGATCCCTCCCGACAGATGGCCACCCCACCTCCACTTTCAAGCTTGCAGGAGGGTGAGCTGGATGGCCTTTGGGGGTCCCTCTCACCTCGAGGATTTGTATCTCGGCGGTAGCCGAGATACAAATCCTCAAGGTGAGAGGGACCCCCAAAGGCCATCCAGCTCACCCTCCTTCTGCAATAAAGACACCATCTGATCCCTCCCAACAGATGGCCACCCCGCCTCCACTTTCAAGCTTCCAGAAAAGGAGATGACACCATCATTCATGGTTATCTATTATTATTATTGGATCCTAGTGTTGGGAGGGACCTCCAAAGGCCATCCAACCCAGCCCTATTTTGGCCAGGCAGGGAGACACCATCTGATCCCTCCCGACAGATGGCCATCTGCTGTAAAAGGATCCTGCAGGTGAGAGGCCATCCGGTCCACCCCCTTCGGCCACACATACCACCCAATCCTGCCCGGCAGGTGACCAGCCAGCCATCAAGGCCGTGCATGGAATCCTAGAGTTCGGCGGGACGCCCAAAGGCCATCCAGGAGACACAACCAAAGCCCTCCCGACAGATGGCCACCCAGCCTCTGCTTTGAAGCTTCCAGAGAAGGAAATACCATTGAGATCCAAATCCTCAAGAGGGACCCCCAAAGGCCATCCAGCCCACCCCTTTCTGCCATAAAGGAAGACACCATTCAATCCCTCCCGTCAGATGGCCATCCCACTTCCACTTTAAAGTTTCCAATAAAGGAAACACCCCCGAGATACAAATCCTCGAGGTGAGAGGGACCCCCAAAAGCCATCCAGCTCACCCCCCTTCTGCAATAAAGACACTATCTGATCCCTCCTGACAGATGGCCACTCAACCTCCACTTTGAAACTTCCAGAGAAGGAAACACAGCCGAGATACAAATCCTACAGGCAAAAGGGACCCCCAAAGGCCACCCAGTCCACCCGCTTCTCCACAAAGGAAGACACCATTCGATCCCTCCCGACAGATGGCCACTCCACCTCTGCTTTGAAGTTTCCAGAGAAGGAAACACTGCCAAGATACAAATCCTCGAGGTGAGAGGGACCCCCAAAAGCCATCCAGTTCACCCCCCCCTTCTGCAATAAAGACACTATCTGATCCCTCCTGACAGATGGCCAACCAGCCTCTGCTTTGAAGCTTCCAGAGAAGGAAACACCACCAAGATCCAAATCCTCAAGGTGAGAGGGACTCCTAAAGACCATCCAGTCCACACCCTTCTTCATAAAGGAAGACACCACCCGATCCCTCCCGACAAATGGCCAACCAGCTTCTGCTCTTAAAGCCTCCAGGAAAGGAGATGACACCATCATTCATTGTTATCTATTATTATTATTTAATATTATTATTATTATTATTTTCATAGGATTGGGAGGGAACTCCAAAGGCCATCCAGTCTGACCCCCTTTCGCCAGGGAAGGAAAATATAATTGCAATTATTATGCATTATTATCTATTATTTTGTACTATTTTCTAGTATTATTATTATTATTATTTTCACAGAATTGGGAGGGAAATCCAAAGGCCATCCAGGGAAGGAAAATATAATTACAATTATGTTATTATGCATTATTATCTATTATTTTCTATTATTATTATTATTCATAGAATTGGGAGGGACCTCTAGAGGTCATCCAGTCTGACCCCCTTTCGCCAGGGAAGGAAAATATAATTGCAATTATTATGCATTATTATCTATTATTTTCTATTATTATTATTATCATTATTATTCATAGAATTGGGAGGGAACTCCAAAGGCCATCCAGGGAAGTGAAAATATAATTGAAAATACGTTATTATACATTATTATTTTCTATTATTATTATTATTATTATTATTCATAGGATTGGGAGGGAACTCCAAAGGCCATCCAGTCTGACCCCCTTTCGCCAGGGAAGGAAAATATAATTGCAATTATGTTATTATACATTATTATCTATTATTATCTATTATTATTATTATTCATAGGATTGGGAGGGAACTCCAAAGGCCATCCAGTCTGACCCCATTTCGCCAGGGAAGGAAAATATAATTGCAATTGTGTTATTATGCATTATTATCTATTATTATCTATTATTATTATTATTATTATTATTATTATTATTTTCATAGGATTGGGAGGGAACTCCAAAGGCCATCCAGTCTGACCCCTCTCGCCAGGAAGATATATAATGTTATTATAGTTGTTATTAGATTCATAGTGTTGGGAGGGTCCTCTGAAAGCCATCCAGCACACCCGCTCTTTCTGCCATAAAGGGAAACACAATCCGATCCCTCCCGACAGATGGCCATCCAGCCTCTGCGTGAGAATTTCCAGGGAAGACAGCTCCACCACACAAAGTCCTGACCTGGCCCCCAATGTGATGGGAACACTCAACTGAAATGCAATGAGTCCCGTTTGGGGCCTCCAATGTCCGCCTCACCTCATTTCGAAGGGAACGGCGTGCAGGACGTTCGGCTCCAAAGGGGGCGTGGCCTGGGCGGGGGCACCTGGAAAGACACAAAAGGTTTTGGCAAAGCAAGAAGACACCTTCCTTGCACGACTGCAAAGGAACGCTCCAACACGGCATCGTTTGCACGCACTATTGCACAAATAGATCATTCGTGCGCCAAAATGGGAGAGAAATGGAACTCACCGCCGTCCGATTCGGGTTCTTTGTGGGTCACGAGCTCCAAAGCCTAGAAAAGCCAGAAGAGATTTATTCTATTATTATTATTATTATTATTATTATTATTATTATTATTATTATATGTTAAATAAATTTATTAATATTATTACGAATATTGATATTATTAATAATATTAAATAAATATGTATATTTATACTGACATTAATAATGTTAAATAAATAAAATTTATTTATTTATATTATTAATATTAAATTATTTATATTATTAATAATATCAAACATTTATTTATTTATATTGATATTATCAATAATGTTAAATAACCAAACATTTATTTATTTTGATATTGTTAATAATATTAAATAAACATATATTTATTTATTTTGATATTATTAATATTAAATAAATAAACATTTATATATTTATATTGATATTGTTAATAATATTAAATAATAAACATTTATATATTTATATTGATAGTATTAATAACGTTATGTAAACATTTATTTATTTATATTGATATTGTTAATAATATTAAATAAATAAGTAAATATTTATATTGATATTATTAATATTGAATAAACATTTATAAATTTATTTTGATATTATTAATATTAAATAAATAAGTAAATATTTATATTGATATTATTAATAATATTGAATAAACATTTATATATTTATATTGATAATATTAATAATGTTAAATAAATAAACATTTTTATTCATATTGATATTATTAATAACATTAAATAAAATATATATTTATATTGATATTATTAATAATATTAAATAATAAACATTTATATATTTATAGTGATAGTATTAATAATATTAAATAAATATTTATATTGATAGTAATAATAATCTTAAATAAACATATATTTATATTATTATTAATAATGTTAAATAAATAAATATTTGTATATATTGATAGTATTAATAATATTAAATATTTATTTATTGATTTAATATTATTAATAATTTTAAATAAATAAAGATTTATGTATTTATATTGATATTATTAGTAATGTTAAATAAATAAATATTTATATATTGATATTGATATTGTTAATAATATTAAATAAATAAGCATTTATATATTTATATTGATATTATTAATAATGTTAAATAAATAAACACATTTATTTATTTATTTAATCAGGCCGAATAAATCAGTTTGGACGACACCATCCAATCCCTCCTGACGGATGACCATCCAGCCCCATAGACATTAGCAGGCTCATGGGGGAAATAGGACTGTAGGATCAAAGGCTCTCTGAGTTGGGACCCCCAAAGGCCATCCAGTCCACCCCCCTTTCTGCCATAAAAGAAGACACAATCCGTTCCCTCCCAACAGATGACCATCCAGCCTTTTTCACTGCACGGTTAACCCAGTTTGGTCCCGCTTTAGCTGCCCTGGCTTTCTTTACCGGCATCTCGGAGTAGTCGACGGGGTTCTGGGGGTCATCTTGACCGTCCTTGGCTTCCGGCATGACGCGCCGTTTGACCCATTGGGACCCGTTCGGACGCTGAGACGACTTTGGAAGCGCCGGGCTAAGAAAGGAAATTAGTATTAATAATAATATCAATATTATTTAATATTTAGTAATATTAATATTTTAATAATAATAATTCAAATGTTTTATTTAATAATTTAATACTATTCAATAATATTATTAAATATTAAATATTAACATTTAAATTATTATTAACATATGAATATTACTTATTAATATTTAGTAATATTCATATGTTAATAATTATTTAAATGTTAATATTTAATATTTTTAATACTATTCAATATTAATACATATTAAATATTAACATTTAAATTATTAAAATATGAATATTACTTATTGATATTTAATAATATTCATATGTTAATACTTATTATTGAAATGTTAATATTTAATAATTTTAATACTATTCAATAATATTAGTAAATATTAATTATTATTATTATTATTATTATTAAAATATGAATATTACTTATTGATATTTAGTAATATTCATATATTAATAATTATTATTTAAATGTTAATATTTAATAATTTTAATACTATTCAATAATATTAGTAAATATTAAATATCAACATTTAAATTATTATTATTAACATATGAATATTACTTATTATTATTTAGTAATATTATTCATGTTAATAATTATTATTTAAATGTAAATATTTAATACTTTTCAATATTATTAAATATTAACATTTAAATTATTATTATAAAAATATGAATATTACTTATTATTGATATTTAGTAATATTCATGTTAATAATTATTATTTAAATGTTAATATTTAATGATTTTTTCAATAATATTATTAAATATTAACATTTAAATTATTATTATTAACTTATGAATATTACTTATTATTATTATTATTATTATTATTAAAAACCCAAAATGGCCAACGATAAAACGCTTGACCACAATTTTTCCGGAGTTTGGAACTCCGAAATATCCCCAAATCCCAAACTGAGTTTGAAGACACCCCCAAAGTTCAACCCTCTTCTGCTGGCAGGAAGGCACAATCTGATCCCTCCCGACAGATGGCCACCCAGCCTCTGATTTGAAGCTCCCAGAGAAGGAAACCCCACTGGGATCCAAATCCTCGAGGTGAGAGGGACCCCCAAAGGCCATCCAGTCCACCCCCTTCCTGCCATAAAGGAAGACACCACCTGATCCCTCCCGACAGATGGCCACCCGCCTCTGTAGAATCCACTGACCGAGCCTATTACCCAGAGGTGCAATGGGGTCCCGCCGTACCTTTTGTAGAGGGAGGGGCCCTTCTTGGCCGGACTGACCCCAAAGTTCTTGAAACGGGCGGAGAGAGAATTCTGGAAGGGAAACCGATCGGACACTGAATCCCGATGGCCCCCCAAAATGGGGAAGAGAAAGGCCCCCACACCCCCCCCCACCCGACACCCCACAATCCCACCTGAGACAGAAGCGGAGGAAGGCTCCCCAAGTGGGTCTCCATGGCTGGATTCCGGGGGGGCCCTTCGGACGGAAACAAGAATTATTATTATTATTGTTGTGGTTGTTATTGTTGTGGTTGCTATTGTTGTTGTTATTCTTGTGGTTAATATTGTTGTTATTGTTGTGGTGGTTATTCTTGTAGTTGTTATTGTTGTGGTTGCTATTGTTGTGGTTGTTATTGTTGTGGTTGTTATTCTTGTGGTTAATATTGTTGTTGTTATTGTTGTGGTTGTTATTCTTGTTGTTATTGCTGTTATTGTGGTTATTGTTGTGGATATAATTGTTGTGGTTGTTATTGTTGTTGTGGTGGTTATTATTGTTGTTGTTGTGGATATTGTTGTGGTGGTGGTGATTATTGCTGTTATTGTTGTGGTTGTTATTGTTGTGGATATTGCTGTTGTTATTGTTGTGGTTGCTATTGTTGTGGTCGTTATTGTTATTGATGTGGTTATTGTTGTTGTTATTCTTGTGGTTAATGTTGTTGTTATTGTTGTGGTGGTTATTCTTGTAGTTGTTATTGTGGTTATTGTTGTGGATATAATTGTTGTGGTTGTTATTGTTGTTGTGGTGGTTATTATTGTTGTTGTTGTGGATATTGTTGTGGTGGTGGTGATTATTGCTGTTATTGTTGTGGTTGTTATTGTTGTGGTTGTTATTCTTGTGGTTAATATTGTTGTGGTTGTTATTCTTGTTGTTATTGTGGTTATTGTTGTGGATATAATTGTTGTGGTTAATACTGTTGTTGTTATTGTTGTGGTTGTTATTCTTGTTGTTATTGCTGTTATTGTGGTTATTGTTGTGGATATAATTGTGGTTGTTATTGTTGTGGTGGTGGTTATTATTGTTGTGGATATTGTTGTGGTGGTGGTGATTATTGCTGTTAT
>NC_090032.1:497802-500302 GCF_037176765.1 Anolis sagrei
TATATAAATAAATAAAGTAATACATAAATAAATATTATAATAATATATAAATAAATGTTACAATAATATATAGATAAATATTATAATTATATAAATAAATATAATATATATATAAATATATTAATAATTTATAAATAAATATTACAATAATATATAAATATTATAATATATATATAAATAAATAAAGTAATATATAAATAAATATTATAATAATATATAATATTATAATAATAGTATATAAATAAATATTACAATAATATATAAATAAATAAAAGTAATATATAAATAAATATTATAATAATATATAATAATATATTATATATAATAATAATAAACAAGGGGAAATTGATACAAATGGTTACTTGGAACTGCAAATGATGTGTGTATGTGTGTATATATTGTATGCACACACATATATATATATACACAAACATGTTTGTGAGTGATGTTTCCCTTGCAAATGCAAGCCATGAGATTTGGGCCATTAATTAACTGAATGTATTAATTAGTTAAAGCCTCCATTGGGAGCCAGGAGTGTTCCTTTCCCAGGCCCCCAAAGTATGGCAGGAGTTGCATATTGTCCGTATACATTACTTCTGCATCCGAGCCCACTCCTCTTTCCTTCCTTCCTTCCTTCCCTTCGTTTGCTTCTTTGCAAAATGCACAATTTTTGCAGAAACGCTGCAAAATCCCCGGGCAGGCGCGCCTCTACCGCGCATGCGCCTCCTCTGCCTTTTATGCAAATACCCTGCCCGGGCCTGACCAATCACGTTCTTGCAGGAGGGGCGGGGGAGGAAGGAGAGGGTGCTGCTTCCCCAAATGCAGAGTGGGTGAACTACAACTCCCAAACTCAAGGTCAATGCCCACCAAACCCTTCCAGAGTATTTTCTCTTGGTCATGAGAGTTCTGTGTCCCAAGTTTGGTCCAATTCCATCATTGGTGCTTTTTGATTGCAGGTGAACTATAAATCCCAGCAACTACAACTCCCAAATGTGAAGGTCTATTTTCCCCAAACTCCATCTGTGTTCATATTTGAACATATTGAGTATCTGTGCCAAGTTTGGTCCAGACCTATCATTGTTTGCTCTCTGGATATAGGTGAACTACAACTCCCAAACTCAAGGTCAATGCCCACCAAACCCTTCCAGTATTTTCTGTTGCTCATGGGAGTTCTGTGCACCAAGTTTGGTCCAATTCTATTGTTTGCAGAGTTCAGAATTTTCTTTGATTGCAGGTGAACTATAAATCCCAGCAACTACAACTCCCAAATGTCAAGGTCTATTTTCCCCAAACTCCATCTATGTTCATATTTGAGCATAATGAGTATCTGTGCCAAGTTTGGTCCAGATCTATCATTGTTTGAGTCTCTGGATGTAGGTGAACTACAACTCCCAAACTCAAGGTCAATGCCCAGCAAACCCTTCTAGTGTTTTCTGTTGGTCATGTGAGCTCTGCATGCCAAATTTGGTTGATTTCCTTCGTTGGTAGAGTTCAGGATGCCCTTTGATTGTAGATGAACTATAGATTCCAGCAACTACAACCCCCAAATGACAAAATCTTTTTGTTTTTAGTGATGGTCACTCCTTGGGTCTGTAGGTGTCTTGTGGCCAAATTTGGTGGCAATTAGTTGAGTTACGATGTCATTCAAAACATATATGGCGGGGTACAAATAAAGATATTATTATTATTATTATTATTATTATTATTATTATTATTATGTGAGCAACCCAGGGATTGAATTGGTTGTTGTTGTTGTTCTTGTTGTTCTTGTTATTGTTATTATTATTATTACTATGTGAGCAACCCATGGATTGAATTGGTTGTTGTTGTTGTTCTTGTTGTTCTTGTTATTGTTATTATTATTATTACTATGTGAGCAACCCATGGATTGAATTGGTTGTTGTTGTTGATGGTGGTATGTTTATTATTATTATTATTATTATTATTATTATTATTATTATTATTATTATTATGTGAGCAACCCAGGGATTGAATTGGTTGTTGTTGTTGTTGTTGTTGTTGTTATTACTAGGTGAGCAACCCATGGATTGAATTGGTTGTTGTTGTTGTTCTTGTTGTTCTTGTTATTGTTATTATTATTATTACTATGTGAGCAACCCATGGATTGAATTGGTTGTTGTTGTTGTTCTTGTTGTTCTTGTTATTGTTATTATTATTATTACTATGTGAGCAACCCATGGATTGAATTGGTTGTTGTTGTTGTTCTTGTTGTTCTTGTTATTGTTATTATTATTATTACTATGTGAGCAACCCATGGATTGAATTGGTTGTTGTTGTTGTTCTTGTTGTTCTTGTTATTGTTATTATTATTATTACTATGTGAGCAACCCATGGATTGAATTGGTTGTTGTTGTTGTTCTTGTTGTTCTTGTTATTGTTATTATTATTATTACTATGTGAGCAACCCATGGATTGAATTGGTTGTTGTTGTTGTTCTTGTTGTTCTTGTTATTGTTATTATTATTATTACTATGTGAGC
>NC_090032.1:510302-530302 GCF_037176765.1 Anolis sagrei
CGGGCTGCCTGGCCATGTTCCGGCAGCATTCTCTCCTGACGTTTCGCCCACATCTATGGCTAAAGGTATCCTCAGAGGTTGAGGGGGTCTGTTGGAAACTTAAGCAACGACCCCAATGTTAATTTTTAAGAATATAAGGTTATGTTGGGTTGCTGTGAGTTTTCCAGGCTGCCTGGCCATGTTCCGGCAGCATTCTCTCCTGACATTTCGCCCACATCTAAGGCTAAAGGCATCCTCGGAGGTTGAGGGGGTCTGTTGGAAACTTAAGCAACGACCCCAATATCAATTTTTAAGAATAGAAGGTTACATTAGGTCGCTGTGAGTTTTCCAGGCTGCCTGGTCATGTTCCAGCAGCATTCTCTCCTGATGTTTCACCCACATCTATGGTTAAAGGCAGAGGTTGAGGGGGTTCTGTTGGAAACTAAGCAACTCTGGTCTGTTGGAGGCAAGTGTGAATGTTGCCCCTGGCCAGCTTGATGAGCATTTAATGGCCTTGGAGCTGCAAAGTCAATCAGGGAGGGTCTCTTGGAAATAAAGCAAGTGAGGTTTATATATATACCTGTGGAATGATGTCCAGGGTGGGAGAAAGAAAGAACTCTGGTTTGTTGGACACCTTGATTCGCATTGAGTAGCCTTGCAGCTGCAAGTCAATCAGGGAGGGTCTCTGCATAGAGGTAGCCTGGCCTTTCTTGCCTGGAGGCACCCTTTGTGGAATGATGTCCAGGGTGGGAGAATGGTCTGTTGGATGCAAGTGGGAATGTTGTCATTGGCCAGCATTGAATAGTCTTGCAGCTGCAAAGCCTGGCTGCTTCCTGTCTGGGGAAATCCTTTTTTGGAGGTGTTAGCTGGTCCTGATTTATTATTATTATTATTATTAATAATAATAATAATAATAATAAAAGAGCATTCCGAACCCCACCATGAGCAACAGAAAATACCAGAAGAGGTTGGTGGTCACTGACCTTGAGTTTGGGAGTTGTAGTTCACCTACATCTAGAGAGTCCAAACAAAGATGCACCTGGACCAAACTTGGCATGGATACTCCATATGCCCAAATGTGAACACTGGTGGAATTTGATGGAAATAGGCCTTGACATTTGGGAGTTGTAGTTGATGGGATTTATAGTTCACCTACAATCCAAGAGCATTCTGAACTCCACCAACAATGGAATTCAACCAAACTTGGAATGCAGAACTCCCCTGACCAACAGAAAATACTGTTTTTCCTGGTGGTCTTTGGTGTTGGGAGTCTATGAGTGGCGACCCCTCTGACACCCCTCACGACCCCTCCGGTGGCCGCGACCCCCAGGTTGAGAACAGTGCTTTAAGAAATTACTCTCATATTTCCTTCTAGGAACGCTACGGATGTGCCGGAAGCCCCCTTGGCGCCCGAGCCCTCGTCCAGGGAATGCCTTTCCTCTCGGTCCGGCGGGGTCCTTGGCTGTCCGGTTGTCCTGAGTCGCCGAGCCGGCCTTTGGGGCGCCCTTTGACCTTCCTCCGACGGCGATGGCGGCCAAGTGGTTCAAGGAGTTCCCCTCCAACCTGAAGACGGCGGCTTCCGAGCGCGCCAAGCCGGGCAGCGCCAACCTGGGCAAGCTCTGCAGCGCCTCGCGGAAGGGGCCCGGCCCCTCCGAATTGGGGGCCACCTCTTCCTTGAGCGGCGGGAAGAACCGCAAGAACTCGGCCAGCGACCTGGGCAACCTGCGGGCAAGCGTGCCAGGGCCGGGCAAGGAGGGCAAGCTGTCCAGGGACAACCTCCAAGGGCTGCTCCATGCTGCCGCGGGGAAGATGCGCAAGAACTCCCGGGTGGACGGGGCCCCGCCCGAGGAGCCCAAGGCCCCCAAAGGCGGAGGCAGCGGTGTCGGGAGTGCCAACTGCGGGACTTACATCAACCGGCTCATCAAAGTGGACGCCCACGACGGGAAGAACTACGCCGGGAACGCGGCCGTCCCTGAGCCGGAGAAGGCCAAGCCGGAGACGGTAAGACCCACCTCGCGGGTAGAGTTGAAAGAGACCCCACGGGACATCTAGTCCAATCCCTTTCTCCCAGGCAGGAAAGGCACAATCAAAGTACCCCCGACAGATGGCCATCCAGCCTCTGTTGCAAAGCCTCCAAGGAAGGAGTCCCCACCGGACTCCAAAGAAGAGAGTTCTACTGTTGAACAGCACTATCAATCCTTTAAACCGCGGATATAGGGACCCGTTGAGCCTCCGTATCCGCGGCTTAACCGATTCCTTCCAAATCAACACTATCAATCCTTTAAACCGCGGATATAGGGACCCGTTGAGCCTCCGTATCCGCGGCTTAACCGATTCCTTCCTAATCAACACTATCAATCCTTTAAACCGCGGATATAGGGACCCGTTGAGCCTCCGTATCCGCGGCTTAACCGATTCCTTCCTAATCAACACTATCAATCCTTTAAACCGCGGATATAGGGACCCGTTGAGCCTCCGTTTCCGCGGCTTAACCGATTCCTTCCGAATCAAGACTATCAATCCTTTAAACCGCGGATATAGGGACCCGTTGAGCCTCCGTATCCGCGGCTTAACCGATTCCTTCCAAATCAACACTATCAATCCTTTAAACCGCGGATATAGGGACCCGTTGAGCCTCCGTATCCGCGGCTTAACCGATTCCTTCCAAATCAACACTATCAATCCTTTAAACCGTGGATATAGGGACCCGTTGAGCCTCCGTATCCGCGGCTTAACCGATTCCTTCCAAATCAACACTATCAATCCTTTAAACCGTGGATATAGGGACCCGTTGAGCCTCCGTATCCGCGGCTTAACCGATTCCTTCCAAATCAACACTATCAATCCTTTAAACCGCAGATATAGGGACCCGTTGAGCCTCCGTATCCGCGGCTTGACCGATTCCTTCCTAATCAAGACTTTCAGTCCTTTAAACTGCGGATATAGGGACCCGTTGAGCCTCCGTATCCGCGGCTTAACCGATTCCTTCCCAATCAACACTATCAATCCTTTAAACCGCGGATATAGGGACCCGTTGAGCTTCCGTATCCGTGGCTTAACCGATTCCTTACAAATCAACACTATCAATCCTTTAAACCGTGGATATAGGGACCCGTTGAGTCTCCGTATCTGCAGCTTAACCTATTCCTTCCTAATCAAGACTTTCAGTCCTTTAAACTGCGGATATAGGGACCCGTTGAGCCTCCGTATCCGCGGCTTAACCAATTCCTTCCAAATCAACACTATCAATCCTTTAAACCGCAGATATAGGGACCCGTTGAGCTTCCGTATCCGCGGCTTAACCGATTCCTTCCAAATTCTACTCTATCAATCCTTTAAACCGTGGATATAGGGACCCGTTGAGCCTCCGTATCTGCAGCTTAACCTATTCCTTCCTAATCAAGACTTTCAGTCCTTTAAACTGCGGATATAGGGACCCGTTGAGCTCTTCTTACAGTAAGAAAGTACTTCCTCCAAGGAAGGAGCCCCCACTGGACTCTGAAGCAGAGAGTTCCATTGCTGAACAGCTCTTCTTACAGTCAGGAAGGATTTCCTCCAAGGACGGAGTCCCCACCGACTCCAAAGCAGAGAGTTCCGCTGTTGAACAGCTGTTCTTACAGTCAGGAAGGACTTCCTCCAAGGAAGGAGCCCCCACTGGAGTCTGAGGCAGAGAGTTCCGCTGCTGAACAGCTCTTCTTACAGTCAGGAAGGGCTTCCTCCAAGGAAGGAGCCCCCACTGGAGTCCGAGGCAGAGAGTTCCACTGCTGAACAGCTATTCTTACAGTCAGGAAGGGCTTCCTCCAAGGAAGGAGCTTCCACCAGACTGTGAGACAGAGAGTTCTACTGTTGAACAGGCCTGCTCTAGAGTATTTTGGTCTAACCTGGAGATCAGTCCTTTATTTCCTTTCCCCAAAATATTCTTCAACTCCAATTTCCAGTTTTCCAGAACACATCCAGTAACCTTGTTTGTTTCCTCCAACGCCCTTCCTTCCGAGCTTCCTCCTGCTCATCTCTGTCGTCGAACACATTGTGACTTTTACTGATTCCAACTATGAACCTTTTCTTCCTTGAACCGCAAAGCGCCACTGGCTCGGGCAAGTACTCCAGCACGGAACTGCTTTAAACCGCGAATACGGGGAACACGTCGAGCCTCCATATCCGCGGCTTAACCGATTCCTTCTGAAGCAACACTATCTTCTTCCTAGATTAATTTTAAAACTAACTGCTATCTTGCTTATTGCTGAATGGACCCCTGTGTCCCTCAGATCCACCTTTTCCCCATCCAGGCACCACTCGAGGACACACATATAAGAAAAAGAGGCTCATACACCAACTGCGGATACCAGGAGCTGTTGAGCCTCCGTATCCGCGGCTTAACCGATTCCTTCTGAAGCAACACTATCTGCTTCCTAGATTAATTTTAAAACTAACTGCTATCTCGCTTTTTGCTGAACGGAAACCTGCACCCCTCAGATCCACCTTTTCCCCATCCAGGGACCATTCGAGGCGACACACCCTTCGAGCCTCCATATCTGCGGCTTAATTGATTCCTTCCGTGGATACTGGGACCCGTCGAGCCTCCGTATCCGCAGCTTAACTGATTCCTTCCGAAGCAACACCATCTTCTTCCTTGATTAATTTGAAGACTAACTACTATCTTGCTTTTTGCTGAACGAACCCCGGCACCCCTCAGATCTACATTTTCCCCATCCAGGCACCACTCGAGGATACACGCACAAAAAAAAGAGGCACATACACCAATCGCGGATACCGGGACCCATCGAGTCTCCGTATCCGTGGCTTAACTGATTCCTTCTGTGGATACCGGGACCCGTTGAGCCTCCGTATCTGGAGCTGAACCGATTCCTTCCGAAGCAACACTATCTTCTTCCTTGATTAATTTTAAGACTAACTGCTATCTCGCTTTTTGCTGAACGGACCCCTGCACCCCTCAGATCCACCTTTTCCTCATCCAGGCACCACTTGAGGCGACACGCACAAGAAAAAGAGGGACAGAAACCAACCGCAGATACAGGGACCCGTCGAGTCTCCGTATCCGCAGCTTAACTGATCCCTTCCGCGGATACGGGACCCATCGAGTCTCCGTATCTGCAGCTTAACTGATTCCTTCCGCGGATACAGGACCTGTCGAGTCTCCATATCCGCGGCTTAACTGATTCCTTCCGCGGATACAGGACCCATTGAGTTTCCGTATCTGTGGCTTAACTGATTCCGTGGATACAGGACCTGTCGAGTCTCCGTATCCGTGGCTTAACTAATTCTTTACGCGGATACCGGGACCCATCGAGCCTCCGTATCTGCGGCTTAACCGATTCCTTCCGAAGCAACACTATCTTCTTCCTTGATTAATTTTAAGACTATCTGCTATCTCACTTTTAGCTGAATGGACCCCTGCGCCCCTCAGATCCACCTTTTCCCCATCCAAGCACCACTCGAGGAGACACGCACAAGAAAAAGAGGCACATACACCAACCGCGGCTACCGGGACCCTTCGAGCCTCCGTATCCGCAGCTTAACTGATTCCTTCCGCGGATACAGGACCCATCGAGTCTCCGTATCTGTGGCTTAACTGATTCCGTGGATACAGGACCTGTCGAGTCTCCGTATCCGTGGCTTAACTAATTCCTTACGCGGATACCGGGACCCATTGAGCCTCCGTATCCGCGGCTTAACCGATTCCTTCCGCGGATATGGGACCCGCCGAGTCTCCATATCCGCAGCTTAACTGATTCCTTCCGCGGATACAGGACCTGTCGAGTCTCCATATCCGCGGCTTAACTGATTCCTTCCGCGGATATGGGACCCGCCGAGTCTCCATATCCGCAGCTTAACTGATTCCTTCCGCGGATACGGGACCCGTCGAGTCTCCGTATCCGTGGCTTAACTGATTTCTTCCGCGGATACCGGGACCCGTCAAGCCTCCATATCCGCGGTTTAACCGATTCCTTCCGAAGCAACACTATCTTCTTCCTTGATTACTTTTAAGACTATCTGCTATCTCACTTTTAGCTGAACGGACCCCTGCGCCCCTCAGATCCACCTTTTCCCCATCCAAGCACCACTCGAGGCGACGCGCACAAGAAAAAGAGGCACATACACCAACCGCAGATACCGGGACCCGTTGAGCCTCCGTATCCGCGGCTTAACCGATTCCTTCTGAAGCAAAAATATCAAGAAAAAGAGGCACATACACCAATGTCATGGGAACCGTGAAAAAGATCTTTGGTTTCCAGAAGTGTATTTTGGTCTAAGCCTCGCTTTGGCTCCGTCTTCCTCCCAATTAACCTCCGTGCCACTTCTGGACCGCTGCCCCTTTCATCCTCCTCGGATCCCTTTCCATTCATTTCCCCTCCGGCGCCAAAGGCTCCTTAATCTCTCCGTTACAGGCTCATCCGCACTCCTCTTGATCCCTGTTAAACCGGCTTTTTGAACCTCGTAAGATGCCTCTTCAGAGGGAATAAGAAGGGCACGGAGCGGACGGGTTTGCAGCCGAAAAAACCCAAAGGCGAGGTTGCGCTGACCCTGCCTGCTTCGCCTTTTCGTGGACCCCAAATCCCTGCAAGCGTTGGCATTGGCTTTGCACGGGGAAGAAAGCCACGGAATAATTGCAAAGGAAGTCTGGGATGGGTTTTGGAATTGGGGGCTCTTTGGAGTTCGTGAGGCTGAGAGAGTGTCGCATTCCCAAGGGATCATAGAATCCTACAATCCTAGAGTTGGAAGAGCCCTCCTGGGCCATCCAGTCCAACCCCATTCTGCCAAGAGGCAGGAATATTGCATTCAAATCACCCCTGACAGATGGCCATCCAACCTCTGTTTAAAACCACTCGAGGCGACACGCACAAGAAAAAGAGGCACATACACCAACCGCGGATACCGGGACCCGTTGAGCCTCCGTATCCGCGGCTTAACCGATTCCTTCCGAAAGACTCCATTAAATAATAATAATAATAATAATAATAATAATAATAATAATAATACGATAATTGCTTGGAGGCCTGGAAAGGTGCCCTTCTCTTTCCAACAGAGGCAAAATAGTTGGAAGGGACCCCCCAAAGGGCATCTAGTCCAGCCCCATGCCCACAATTAAAGCATCATCAAAAGATGAACCTATGTTTGAAGTTGGAAGGGACCCCCAAACGGCATCTAGTCCAGCGCCATGTCCACAACTAAAGCACTCTTGAATGATGAACTTCTGTTTGAAGATGGAAGGGACACCCCCAAAGGGCATCTGAGTGTGTCCACTACTAAAGTACTCTCGAAAGATGCCCACTGAACTTCTGCATGAACTTGTTGTTGTTGTAGTTGTTATATTTATTTATACCCCGCTTTATCTCCCCCGAAGGGGACTCAAAGTGGACCCTTTGAAGAGACCCCCAAAGGGCATCTAGCCCAACCTTACGTCCACAACTAAAGCACTCTTGAAAGATGCCTAATTAACTTCTATTTGAAGTTGTAAGGGACCCCCAAAGGGCATCTAATCCAACCTCACATCCACAACTAAAGCTTCCTTGAAAAATGAAATTGTAAGGGACCCACAAAGGACAATCTAGTCCAGCCCCACATCCACAACCAAAGCATTCTTGAAAGATGTCTAATTAACTTCTATTTGAAGTTGGTAGGGACCCCCAAAGGGCATCTAGTCCACCCCCATGTCCACAACTAAAGCATCCTTGAAAGATGAACCTCTGTTGAAGTTGGAAGGGACCCCCAAAGGTATCTAGTCCAACCCTATGTACACTACTAAAGCCCTCCTCAGAGATGCCCACTGAAACCCTATCTGAAGGTGAAAGGGACCCCAAAGAGCATCTAGTCCAGCCCCATGTCCACAACTAAAGCACTCTTGAAATATGCCCAATTAACCTCTATTTGAAGTTGGAAGGGACCCCCAAAGGGCATCTAGTCCACCCCATGTCCACAACTAAAGCTCGTGTTGCCGAGGACAGCCTTGCTCAGCGTTCGATCTTGATCGTCTTTATTATTCTGCTCGTTGGCTCCCAATCCAAACCGAGGTGTCCTTCCGCATCCTCTTCCTGGAAACAACCAACTACTTTCCTTCCTTCCTTCCTTCTTTTTGGGCAGGTCATCATTTTGGAGGATTACGCCGACCCGTTTGATGCCAAGCGGACCAAGGGTCAGCGGGAGGCCGAGCGGCTGGGCGAGAACGACGGCTACATGGAGCCCTACGATGCCCAGCAGATGATCACAGGTACCACCACCACCACCATCTATGGGTGGATCTATGGGTCTGGATCTGGTCCCAGAAGCCGCTGGAAAGGCACAGATCCCGAAGCAGGAAATGGGGCAGAAAACCAGGAAGCCAGACCCACGTTTCCTGCCTCTCTGCTGGGAAAGATAAGGTTTTGTTTGGTTTTCAATGGGAGCAGAGATGGGGTGTCCAAGGGGGGGGGGGTACCAAGAGTTGCCCTTTCGAGGGTCCGGGTTCAAATCTATTGCAAATAGGTGCAATTAATCAGTGCTAAAGGCGGGGAAATGGGAGTTGTAGTTTGGCAAGGCCCCTTTGGGCTGAGTCTCTCTGGACCGCAGCTGGGCTGCTTAGCAACCGGCCGGATGTTCGCCCTTTGGGCTGACCGGCCAGAGAATAACAGGAAGCCGAAGCACCGGACGCCCAAAAGCCCCATTGTTGGCCGAGGAGGAGGAGGAGGAGGGCCCGGCGCCCTGGGTTGGACACTGGCGCCCTTCCAAGAGCTGAGGGCTTCCTTTCGGGCCTGCCCAGAAAAGGAAAGCCATGCTCCTTTGACCCCAAGCTTTGAATCAGCCTGGAGCTGGGGGAGGCGCTCTGCACATGCTCAGAAGCCTTGTTTTGCAGCTCCAGCTGCAAAACAGGGCTTCTGAGCACGTGCAGAGCGCTTCCCCCAGCTCCAGGCTGATTCAAAGCTTGGGGTCAAAGGTAGAGTGGGTTCAGCGTCCCTTTAAGAGAAAGGCCTCCTTGCCAGGCTCACACATAGGATCAGATTGATTGATTGATCGATCGATCTATCAATAGACAGATATGTGCATAGATAGATAGATAGATAGTTTGATTGATTGGTTGATACATACATACATGCATAGATATATTGATGCATAGATAGATAGATAGATAGATATAGATACATAGATACATAGATAGATGGGCAGATAAATATATAGGTATAGAAACATATACAGATAGAAACATAGATAAATAGATAGAAGACGTATAGATAGAAGGGTAGATACATACACAGATATAGGTAGACACATACAGATACATGGTAGATACATAGATACATACATAGATACACACATACGAAGATAGATACATATCTAAAGGCTGAGAAAAGCGGTATATAATTAAAGTAAATAAATAATAAATAAAATACATATATAAATATAGATACATATGTAAATACACACATACGAAGATACATAGATAGGTACATATACATAGATACATAGAGAGATATACACACATACATAGATACATACAGATAGATACATATATAAATACATACAAAGACAGATAGATAGATATATACATACATCATACATACATAAATACACACATATGAAAATAGATACATATAGATAAATACATAAAAACATGATAGATACATACATACGTATACATAGATACATACAGATAGATCTATTAGATACATATATAAATACAAACATAGGAAGACAGATACATACACAGATACATATAGATTACATAGATACATCGACAGATATACATATACATAGATACATAGATACACACAGAGATATAGATACATAGCTAGATACATGCATAGATAGATACATAGATTGATACATAGATACACACATATGTAGATAGATACATAGATAGCTCAATAGATACATACATAGATAAAGATAGATACATACGGTACATACACAGATACATGAATAGATACATAGATACATACATAGATACAGACAGAAAGATAGTTACATAGATAGGTAGATACATACATACATAGATGATAGATAGATACGTATAGATAGATACAGAGACAGATACACACATACATAGATAGGTAGATAAAATGATATAGAAATACATACATAGATACATTCATCGATAGGTACACAGATAGATAGATAGATAGATAGATAGATAGATAGATAGATAGATTGACAGACACGTAGATAGATAGATAGATAGATACATAGATAGAGAGGTAAATACATACATACAGATATGAGATATGCATGGCTTTGGGCCGTACTAAGGACGTCTGGTGCTGACGTGTTCCTTCCTTCTTGGGGCAGAGATCCGTCGGCGTGGCTCCAAGGACCCGGTGGGCAAGGGGCCCCTGCTGCGGGAGGAGGGGCCGGACCCCCGGGCGCCCCCGCTCTACGACAGCCCCTTCGAGGGGCCCCCGGCCGAGAAGAAGGACGACCGCCCCCCCGCCCAGTACGAGCAGCCCTGGGAGTGGAAGAAGGAGCAGATCGCCAAGGCCCTCTCCGGTAGGAAGCCAACCAGGAAGGACAGACGGACGGACGGATGGCCAACCTCTTCCCAGAGGTCCCCCCAAGGCAGACCATGCCCACTGAGGAGAAGATCAGTCATTGGATAGATGGGTGGAGGACTGGATGGATGGATGGATGGCTAGATAGGTAGATCAATGGCTAGATAGTTGGGAAGATGGATGGATCGATGGATGCAAGGATAGATGGATGTATAGATAGGTAGATAGATCGATGGCTAGATGGATGGCTAGATAGATTGTTGGGAAGATGGATGGATGGATGGATGGATAGGTAGGTAGGTAGATGATGGATGGATGGATGTAAAGATAGGTAGATAGATATCTAGATGGATGGCTAGATAGATTGTTGGGAAGATGGATGGATGGATGGATGGATAGGTAGGTAGGTAGATGATGGATGGATGGATGTAAAGATAGGTAGATAGATATCTAGATGGATGGCTAGATAGATTGTTGGGAAGATGGATGGATGGATGGATGGATAGGTAGGTAGGTAGATGATGGATGGATGGATGTAAAGATAGGTAGATAGATATCTAGATGGATGGCTAGATAGATTGTTGGGAAGATGGATGGATGGATAGATAGGTAGACAGACAGACAGATGATGGAGGGATGGCTAGATAGTTGGGAAGATTGTTGGATGATGGATGGATGGATGGCTAGAAGATTGGGAAGACTGATGGATGGATGGATGGATGATTGTTGGATGGATGGATGGCTAGATAGTTGGGGAGATTGTTGGGTGGGTGGATGGATAGATGACTAGATAGATCAATGGATGGATGGATGGATGGATGTAAAGATAGGTAGAAAGATAGCTAGATGGATGGGTAGATAGACTGTTGGGAAGATGGCTGGATGGATGGATAGGCGGACAGACAGACAGATGATGGAGGAATGGCTAGATAGTTGGGAAGATTGATGGATGATGGATAGATAAATGGATGGATGGATGGCTAGAAGATTGGGAAGATTGATGGATGGATGGATGATTGTTGGGTGGATGAATGGATGGCTAGATAGATCAATGGATGGATGGATGTAAAGATAGGTAGATAGCTAGATGGATGGCTAGATAGATTGTTGGGAAGATGGATGGACGAACAGACAGACAGACAGACAGACAGACAGACAGATGATGGAGGTATGGCTAGATAGTTGGGAAGATTCTTGGATGATGGATGGATAGATGGATGGCTAGAAGATTGGGAAGATTGATGGATGGATGGATGGATGGATGGATAATTGTTGGATGGATGGATGGATGGATGGATGGCTAGATAGTTGGGAAGATTGTTGGGTGGGTGGATGGATGGCTAGATAGATCAATGGATGGATGGATGGGTAAAGATAGGCAGATAGATTGCTAGATGGATGGCTAGATAGATTGTTGGGAAGATGGATGGATGGACGGACAGATGATGGAGGAATGGCTAGATAGTTGGAAAGAATGTTGGATGATGGATGGATGGGTAGAAGATTGGGAAGATTGTTGGATGGATGGATGGATGGATAGATAGATAGATAGATAGATGATGGAGGGATGGCTAGATAGTTGGGAAGATTGTTGGATGATGGATGGATGGATGGATGGATGGATGGGTAGAAGATTGGGAAGATTGATGGATGGATGGATGGATGGATAGATAGATAGACAGATAGATGATGGAGGGATGGCTAGAAGGGAAGATTGTTGGATGTTGGATGGATGAATGAATAGATGGATGGATGGCTGGATGGATGGCTAGATAGTTGGGAAGATTGTTGGATGATGGATGGATGGATGGATGGATGGATAGATGGATGGATGGATGGATGGATGGTTAGAAGATTGGGAAGATTGATGGATGGCTGGATGGCTGGATGGATGGATGGATAGATAGACAGATAGATGATGGAGGGATGGCTAGAAGGGAAGATTGCTGGATGTTGGATGGATGAATGAATAGATGGATGGATGGCTGGATGGATGGATGGCTAGATAGATAGATAGATAGATAGATAGATAGATAGTAGAGTCATTGGACAGCTGTGCAGCCTTTGGGTGAGGGGTCTTGGAGTGTGTGGGTGGGGTCATTATTCCAGATGCCCAGGGCGACTTCACAGGTGATGCCCCCTTTCCCCCCTCCCTCCCTCCCTCCCTCCCCCGGCAGTCCAGTTTGAGGGGTCAGAGGAGACGGGCCCCCCACCATCGGAGGAGCCCCCCCGGCCCCAGCACCGCCGGCAGCGCAGCTGTCCCTCCCGGATGGTCAAGCCGGGCACCGAACCCGGGTCCGAAGCGGAGCCCAAGGTGGACCTGGCCCTGGCCCTGGAGAAGCAGCCGTAAGGACACTACAGCCCCCCCCCCCACCCCAAAATGACTCTATGGTTGGTTGGGATGGTGGGAGTGGTGGCCTTTGCACAACTACATCTCCCTGGACGGCTGTTTTTTGCGCAGGTGGTTCCACGGGGCCATCACCCGAGCGGAGGCCGAGAGCCGGCTGCAGCCGTGCCCAGAGGCCGGGTACCTCGTGCGGACCAGCGAGACCGGGCCCAGCAAGTACTCCATTGCCCTCAAGTGAGTGCCCCCCCCTCCCCTGACGCCACTGAGACCCACAAGGGGGAGACACAGGGAGGGGCCACAGAGAGAGTTCGGACTGCAAAGCGGGACGGACGCACAAGAGGAGAATAAGGGTGCCTCTGAGGCTGCACAGAGTGCGCTTCCTGGTGGTAACATTCACAGTTCAGAGCCATATACAAAAATGCAGGAATGAAAAAGTTCCGGGCAGAGAAAGAGAGACTTCGGACTGCATGGCGGGACGGACACGGAGGACAGGCAGAGAATCAGGGAGCAAGCCAAGAACTCCCAGGGTCTCCCGAGGCCCACAAACCGTTCCCAAAAGTATTCCTCACCTTTGAATTCCCATTTCAGTTTGGGAAAAACAAACCCCGAAATGCATCCTTTTCCTCCAATGCTTCCCCAGGGAGGGAGGGAGGGAGGAAGGGAAGGAGGAAAGAAGAAAGAAGGAGAGAAAGAAAGAAAGGGAAAGGAAGAGAGGGAGAAAGAAATAAGAAATAAAGGAAGGGAGAAAGGAAGGAAGGAAGGAAGGAAGGAAGGAAGGAAGGAAAGAAGGGAAAGAGGGAGAGAGAGAGAGAAAGAGAAAGAAAGAAAAGGAGGAAGGAAGGACGGAAGGAGGGAGGGAGGAAGAAAGGGAGAGAGAAAGGAAGGAAGGAAGGAAGGAAGGAAGGAAAGAAGGGAGAAAGAGAGAGAGAGAGAGAGAGAAAGAGAAAGGAAGGGAGGAAAGAAGGAAGAGAAAGAGAGAGATGAAGGGAGGAAGGGAGGGAGGAAGAAAAAAAGAAGAAAAGGAGAAAGGCAGGAAAGAAGGGGGAGATATTAAGGAAGGGAGGAAGGAAGGAAGGAAGGAAGGAAGGGAAAGAGAGATAGTAAGGAAAGAAGGAAGGAAGGAAGGATGGAAGGAAGGAAGGAAGGGACAAGCAGACATGAAGGAAGGAAGGAAGACAGGAAGGAAGACAGGAAGGAAGACAGGAAGTAAGGAATGTAGAAAGAAAGAAAGAAAAGAATACAGAAAGAAAGGAAGGAAAAGAGAGAAAGTAAGGAAAGAAGGAAGGGAGGGAGGGAGGTGGGAAAGAGGGAGGGAGGAAGAAAGGGAGAAAGAAAGAAATAAAGGAAGGGAGGAGAGAGAAAGGAAGGAAGGAAGGAAGAAAGAGAAATGAAGGGAGGGAGGACGGAAGGAAGGAGGAAGAAAGGAAGAGAAAAGAAGGATGGAAGGAAAGATGGATGGAAGGAAAGAAGGAAGGAAGGGAGGAGGGAGAGAGGGAGGGAGGAAGGAAGAAAGGGAGCAAGAAAAAATTAAGGAAGGGAGGAGAGAGAAAGGAAAGAGGGAAGAAAGAGAAATGAAGGGAGGAAGGAAGGGCAGAAGAAGAGAAGAGAAAAGAAGGATGGAAGGAAAGAAGGAAGGGAGGAGGGAGAGAGGGAGGGAGGAAGGTAGAAAGGGAGAAAGAAAGAAAGAAAGGGAGGAGAGAGAAAGGAAGGAAGGAAGGATAGAAGGAAGGATGGAAGGAAGGAAGGAAAAAAAGGAAGGGAAAGAGAGGGAGGGAGGGAGGGAGGGAGGAAGGGAGGAAGGAAGGAAGGGAGGGAGGGAGGGAGGGAGGGAAAGAGAGATAGTAAGGAAAGAAGGATGGATGGATGGATGGATGGAAGGAAGGAAGGAAGGAAGGAAGGAAGGAAGGAAGGAAGGAAAAGAGAGTAAGTAAGGAAAGAAGGAAGGGAGGGAGGGAGGGAGGGAGGAGGGAAAGAGGGAGGGAGGAAGAAAGGGAGAAAGAAAGAAAGAAAGGAAGGGAGGAGAGAGCAAGGAAGGAAGGAAGAAAGAGAAATGAAGGGAGGAAGGAAGGACGGAAGGAAGGAAGGGCGGAAGAAAGGAAGAGAAAAGAAGGATGGAAGGAAAGATGGATGGAAGGAAAGAAGGAAGGGAGGAGGGAGAGAGGGAGTGAGGAAGGTAGAAAGGGAGAAAGAAAGAAATAAAGGAAGGAGAGAGAAAGGAAGGAAGGACGGAAGGAAGGAAGGAAGGAATGAAGAAAGGAAGGGAAAGAGGGAGGGAGGGAGGGAGGGAGGGAGGAAGGAAGGAAGGAAGAAGGAGGTTAGGGAGGGAGAAAGGAAGAAAGGGAGACAAAAGAAAGAAAGGAATAAAGGAAGGGAGAAAGAAAGAAAGAAAGAAAGAAAGGGAAAGAGAGAGAGGAAGGAAGGGAGAAAGAGAAAGAAAGAGAAAGAGAGGAAGGTGAAATCCTTGAGGTTATATCTTATATCAATGTTGCTGTATGATTGCTTGGATTGGGTTTGTGTGTTTTCCTTGGTGGCCTTCCATGTTGGCCATGTTTTTGCGTGGTATGCGCCCCGTGTCCCCTCGGGGAGAGAGGATGATAGGGCGTGTGATCCATGGGGGTGTCTCTCCTGAGCGTGCGCAGAGGTCCTGGTGGAGTGCCTGCGCAGTGTCCACCCCAAGTGTCCCTGACTCTCCTTCCTTCCTTCTTTGCAGGACGAGCCAGGGCTGCGTGCACATCCTGGTGGGCCAGACCAAGGGCCACCGCTTCACTTTGGGGCCCAACGGGGGGTCCGGGCTCTCCTTCCCCAGCCTCCCCGAGGTCGTGCGCCACTACGCGGCCGAGAAGCTGCCCTTCAAGGGGGCCGAGCACATGACCCTGCGCTTCCCCGTCCCGGCCAAGGGTCACTAGCCCAGCCGGGTGGACGGACTGCCCACCGCATCCGGAGACCCCAGGCGACCCCAAGGGACCCCAGATGGGCCCCTCCCATACAAACACCGCCTCTTGCAACCCAAGCTGCTTACGTCCCATCCGAGGATGCAAGGGTCAGAGGTCGAATTCGGATCTTCTCCCTGGACAGCCTTGTTGACGGCCTCCCCAAAGACAACAACAACAACCACAATCACAACCACAACCACAACCATACAAACACCGCCTCAGGAGACCCAAGCTGCTTACGTCCCATCCGAGGATGCAAGGGTCAGAGGTCGAATTCGGATCCTCTCGCTGGACAGCCTTGTTGACGGCCTCCCCAAAGACAGCAACAACAACCACAATCACAACCGCAACCACAACCATACAAACACCGCCTCTTGCAACCCAAGCTGCTTACGTCCCATCCGAGGATGCAAGGGTCAGAGGTCGAATTCGGATCTTCTCGCTGGACAGCCTTGTTGACGGCCTCCCCAAAGACAACAACAACAACCACAATCACAACCACAACCACAACCATACAAACACCGCCTCTTGCAACCCAAGCTGCTTACGTCCCATCCGAGGATGCAAGGGTCAGAGGTCGAATTCGGATCTTCTCGCTGGACAGCCTTGTTGACGGCCTCCCCAAAGACAACAACAACAACCACAATCACAACTACAACCACAACCATACAAACACCGTTTCTTGCAACCCAAGCTGCTTACGTCCCATCCGAGGATGCAAGGGTCAGAGGTCGAATTCGGATCTTCTCGCTGGACAGCCTTGTTGACAGCCTCCCCAAAGACAACAACAACAACCACAACCACAACCACAACCATACAAACACCGGCTTTTGCAACCCAAGCTGCTTACGTCCCATCCGAGGATGCAAGGGTCAGAGGTCGAATTCGGATCCTCTCGCTGGACAGCCTTGTTGACGGCCTCCCCAAAGACAACAACAACAACCACAATCACAACCACAACCACAACCATACAAACACCGTCTCTTGCAACCCAAGCTGCTTACGTCCCATCCCAGGATGCAAGGGTCAGAGGTCGAATTCGGATCTTCTCGCTGGACAGCCTTGTTGACGGCCTCCCCAAAGACAACAACAACAACCACAATCACAACCACAACCACAACCATACAAACACCGCCTCTTGCAACCCAAGCTGCTTACGTCCCATCCCAGGATGCAAGGGTCAGAGGTCGAATTCGGATCTTCTCCCTGGACAGCCTTGTTGATGGCCTCCCCAAAGACAACAACAACAACCACAATCACAACCACAACCACAACCATACAAACACCGCCTCTTGCAACCCAAGCTGCTTACGTCCCATCCCAGGATGCAAGGGTCAGAGGTCGAATTCGGATCTTCTTGCTGGACAGCCTTGTTGACGGACTCCCCAAAGACAACAACAACAACCACAATCACAACCACAACCACAACCATACAAACACCGCCTCTTGCAACCCAAGCTGCTTACGTCCCATCCGAGGATGCAAGGGTCAGAGGTCGAATTCGGATCTTCTCCCTGGACAGCCTTGTTGATGGCCTCCCCAAAGACAACAACAACAACCACAATCACAACCACAACCACAACCATACAAACACCGCCTCTTGCAACCCAAGCTGCTTACGTCCCATCCCAGGATGCAAGGGTCAGAGGTCGAATTCGGATCTTCTTGCTGGACAGCCTTGTTGACGGCCTCCCCAAAGACAACAACAACAACAACCACAATCACAACCACAACCACAACCATACAAACACCGCCTCTTGCAACCCAAGCTGCTTACATCCCATCCCAGGATGCAAGGGTCAGAGGTCGAATTCGGATCCTCTCGCTGGACAGCCTTGTTGACGGCCTCCCCAAAGACAACAACAACAACCACAATCACAACCACAACCACAACCATACAAAAACCGCCTCTTGCAACCCAAGCTGCTTACGTCCCATCCGAGGATGCAAGGGTCAGAGGTCGAATTCGGATCTTCTCGCTGGACAGCCTTGTTGACGGACTCCCCAAAGACAACAACAACAACCACAATCACAACCACAACCACAACCATACAAACACCGCCTCTTGCAACCCAAGCTGCTTACGTCCCATCCCAGGATGCAAGGGTCAGAGGTCGAATTCGGATCTTCTCCCTGGACAGCCTTGTTGATGGCCTCCCCAAAGACAACAACAACAACCACAATCACAACCACAACCACAACCATACAAACACCGCCTCTTGCAACCCAAGCTGCTTACGTCCCATCCCAGGATGCAAGGGTCAGAGGTCGAATTCGGATCTTCTTGCTGGACAGCCTTGTTGACGGCCTCCCCAAAGACAACAACAACAACAACCACAATCACAACCACAACCACAACCATACAAACACCGCCTCTTGCAACCCAAGCTGCTTACATCCCATCCCAGGATGCAAGGGTCAGAGGTCGAATTCGGATCCTCTCGCTGGACAGCCTTGTTGACGGCCTCCCCAAAGACAACAACAACAACCACAATCACAACCACAACCACAACCATACAAACACCGCCTCTTGCAACCCAAGCTGCTTACGTCCCATCCGAGGATGCAAGGGTCAGAGGTCGAATTCGGATCTTCTCGCTGGACAGCCTTGTTGACGGACTCCCCAAAGACAACAACAACAACCACAATCACAACCACAACCACAACCATACAAACACCGCCTCTTGCAACCCAAGCTGCTTACGTCCCATCCGAGGATGCAAGGGTCAGAGGTCGAATTCGGATCTTCTCCCTGGACAGCCTTGTTGATGGCCTCCCCAAAGACAACAACAACAACCACAATCACAACCACAACCACAACCATACAAACACCGCCTCTTGCAACCCAAGCTGCTTACGTCCCATCCCAGGATGCAAGGGTCAGAGGTCGAATTCGGATCTTCTCGCTGGACAGCCTTGTTGACGGCCTCCCCAAAGACAACAACCACAACCACAATCACAACCACAACCATACAAACACCGCCTCTTGCAACCCAAGCTGCTTACGTCCCATCCGAGGATGCAAGGGTCAGAGGTCGAATTCGGATCCTCTCGCTGGACAGCCCTGTTGACGGCCTCCCCAAAGACAACAACAACAACCACAATCACAACCACAACCACAACCATACAAACACCGCCTCTTGCAACCCAAGCTGCTTACGTCCCATCCCAGGATGCAAGGGTCAGAGGTCGAATTCGGATCTTCTCGCTGGACAGCCTTGTTGACGGCCTCCCCAAAGACAACAACAACAACCACAATCACAACCACAACCACAACCATACAAACACCGCCTCTTGCAACCCAAGCTGCTTACGTCCCATCCCAGGATGCAAGGGTCAGAGGTCGAATTCGGATCTTCTCGCTGGACAGCCTTGTTGACGGCCTCCCCAAAGACAACAACAACAACCACAATCACAACCACAACCACAACCATACAAACACCGCCTCTTGCAACCCAAGCTGCTTACGTCCCATCCCAGGATGCAAGGGTCAGAGGTCGAATTCGGATCTTCTCGCTGGACAGCCTTGTTGACGGCCTCCCCAAAGACAACAACAACAACCACAATCACAACCACAACCACAACCATACAAACACCGCCTCTTGCAACCCAAGCTCCTTACGTCCGATCCCAGGATGCAAGGGTCAGAGGTCGAATTTGGATCTTCTCGCTGGACAGCCTTGTTGACGGCCTCCCCAAAGACAACAACAACAACCACAACCATACAAACACCACCTCCTGCAACCCAAGGTGCTTACGTCCTATCCGAGGATGCAAGGGTCAGAGGTCAAATTCGGATCTTCTCGCTGGACAGCCTTGTTGGTGGTCTCCCCAAAGACAACAACAACAACCACAACCACAACCACAACCATACAAACACCGCCTTTTGCAACCCAAGCTGCTTACGTCCCATCCGAGGATGCAAGGGTCAGAGGTCGAATTCGGATCCTCTCGCTGGACAGCCTTGTTGACGGCCTCCCCAAAGACAACAACAACAACCACAATCACAACCACAACCACAACCATACAAACACCGCCTCTTGCAACCCAAGCTGCTTACGTCCCATCCCAGGATGCAAGGGTCAGAGGTCGAATTTGGATCTTCTCGCTGGACAGCCTTGTTGACGGCCTCCCCAAAGACAACAACAACAACCACAACCACAACCATACAAACACCACCTCCTGCAACCCAAGGTGCTTACGTCCTATCCGAGGATGCAAGGGTCAGAGGTCAAATTCGGATCTTCTCGCTGGACAGCCTTG
>NC_090032.1:535302-612802 GCF_037176765.1 Anolis sagrei
ACTATACGTTTCATATGAGTTGTAGTTTCCCAAGGTCCATAGCCTTCTCTGGGTGCATCTATACTATAGAACTGATGCAGTCAAATACTACTGTTAATAGCCATGGCTCAGTACTATAAGTTTGCTGGGAGTTGTAGTTTCCCAAGGTCCGTAGCCTTCTCTGGGTGCATCTATATTATGTAATTAATGTAGTTCGATACAACTGTTAATAGCTAGGGCTCAGTACTATAGATTTCCTGGGAGTTGTAGTTTCCCAAGGTCCATAGCCTTCTCTGGGCACATCTAGAATGGATGCAGGTTTATTGGGAGTCGTAGTTTCCCAAGGTCCATAGCCTTCTCTGGGTGCATCTATACTAGGGCTCAGTGTGATGGGATTTTTGGAGTTATAGTTTCCCAAGGTCCTTCTCTGGGTACATCTATATTACAGATGTGAATGCCATGACTCAGTATTATAGGTTTCCTGGGAGTTGTAGTTTCCCAAGGCCCTTAGCCTTCACTGGGCGCAGTACTATACATTTCTTAGAAGTTGTAGTTTCCCAAGGTCCATAGCATTCTCTGGGTGCATCTATACTGTAGAACTGATGCAGTCCAATACTACTGTTAATAGCCAGGGCTTAGTACTATAGGTTTCCTGGGAATTGTAGTTTCCCAAGGTCCGTAGCTTTCTCTGGTGCATCTATATTATGGAATTAATGCAATTTGATACTATTGCTAATAGCCAGGGCTCAGTACTATAGGTTCATTGGGAGTTGTAGTTTCCCAAGGCCCTTAGCCTTCTCTGGGCACATCTACATATACTATAGAATGGATGCAGTTCAATACTACAGGTTTCCTGGGAGTTGTAGTTTCCCAAGGCCCTTAGCCTTCTCTGGTGCATCTATATTATGGAATTAATGCAGTTTGATACTACTGTTAATAGTGCGGGCTCACTGCTACAGGTTTCCTGGGAGTTGTAGTTTCCCAAGGCCCTTAGCCTTCTCTGGGCACAGTACTATAGGTTTCCTGGGAGTTGTAGTTTCCCAAGGGCCGTAGCCGTCTCTGGTGCATCTATATTATGGAATTAATGCAGTTTGATCCTACTGCAGCTGCCGGGGCTCAATTGCAGTTTAGTGGTAGCCTTCGCCTTCTCCGCCAAAGCGGGCCAAACTACAACTCCCATTCCGCCGTGTAGATGACCCTCCTCCTGGGGAAAGAACCCAAGTGGCCTTTCTTGCACCAAAAAGGGCTTTCGCTTCCTCTTGGCCCGGAAAACGGCGCCAATGTGTCGCCCCCAAAAAGGGGAACTGGGGGCCGGAGGGCGGCCGGGCGTTGCGACACCAGACGACAACCCCACAAACACAACAACCACAACGTTGCCCAACGGTCTTCGTTCCCCTTCCCCTTCCTTGGTGCTCTTTCCCACGGACAGAAGGGGAAGACAGGGCGTAAGTGTCACTCCGTCTAGTTTTGGAGAGCATGTTGGGAAATTCTAGAGATGGCAACTTAGGTTTCTCGGTTGTTGGACTGATAGACCGGGCGATCTCTTTTGAACCGTTAGGAACAGAAGCCTTTTGGGATGTCTGATCTTCCTGAGAAGAGGTCCAAACTCAATATACATATGCACATATAAACACAGAAATACACAAATATATACACATGTATACACACATAAACACACATATATACACATATACACAAACATGTATACACAACATTACAAAGCGTGTGCAAAACCACATATATATATGCAGCACACATGTATACACATATACACAAATATATATACACATAACATTACAACGCAAACCCACATATGTACACATATACACAAATATACACACATTACAACACATGTGCAAAACCACATATATACGCAAGCACACATATATACACATATGCACAAATATGTATACACAACTTTACCACGCATGTGCAAAACCACATATATACACGCAAGCACACATATATACACATATGCACAAATATGTATACACAACATTACAACGCATATGCAAAACCACATATATATATGCAAGCACACATATATACACATATGCACAAATATGTATACACAACATTACAACGCATATGCAAAACCACATATATATATGCAAGCACACATATATACACATATGCACAAATATCTACACACAACATTACAACGCATGTACAAAACCACATATATATATGCAAGCACACATATATACACATATACACAAATATGTACACACAACATTACAATGCATGTGCAAAACCACATATATATATGCAAGCACACATATATACACATATACACAAATATGTACACACAACATTACAATGTATGTGCAAAACCACATATATAAATGCAAGCACACACATATACACATACACACAACATTACAATACATGTACAAAAGCACACATATGTACACATATGCACAAATATATATACACACACATATATACACACAAAAAACACATGTACACAGACTGGGCCACAGCAATGCATGGAAGGGAAACACACAATAGTATATCCACACTCTCTTCCGGACTACACTTCCCATCATCCCCTAGACCATCGTGAGAACTATAGATATAGCACTGCCATAGAGGAAGACACCATCCGATCCCTCCCGACAGAGAGCCATCCATAGAAGGACGCAGGTAGGACTAGATGACCTTTGAGGGCTTCTTTCCAACAAAACAGGGACAAACGGCAGAGAATGAGTTACTATTTATGACTGATATATACACACACTGTATATATATACACACACACACATATATATATGTACGCAGTCCCCAAGTTACAAACGAGACCCCTTTTCCCAATGAGAGTGGGTTTCCCTTCTCAGCCCCACTGTTCGTAACTCAGAGTCATTTGTAAGCCAGGTGTGTGTGACTCAGGAGCGGCTTGCGCAGGAAAACAAGCTGCAGGCACACACACACACACAGGCTGCAACACACTCTAGAACCCGGACCCTGCCTGCCTCTCTCTGCACTCAGGAACCCAGGTGTGACACCCGGGTTCCTGAGTGCAGAGAGAGGCAGGCAGGGTCCGGGTTCTAGAACGCGCCGCAGCCTGCATGTGTGTGTGTGTCTGCAGATCACACCTGGGTTCCTGAGTGCAGAGAGAGGCAGACAGGGTCCAGGTTCTAGAGCACATTGCTGCCTGCATATGTGTGTGTGTGTGTCTGCAGATCACACCCGGGTTCCTGAGTGCAGAGAGAGGCAGGCAGGGTCCGGGTTCTAGAGCCTGCATTAGTGTGTGTGTGCCTGCAGATCACACCCAGGTTCCTGAGTGCAGAGAGAAGCAGGCAGGGTCTGGGTTCTAGAGCATGTTACAGCTTGGAGACACAAACAAAAACAAGTCTGGCACAACATGTTGTCGCTTTGGGGTTGTTTCGCAACAACGGGTCTCTGGGTTTCGCAACAGCCGCGTTGCCCAATCTGGACCTGGTTTGGTGACCCCGGCTTCTCTTGACGTTCTCAAAGAAGGAACCAGCTGACCATCTGTCGGGAAGGCTTGGATCCATCCATTCCTTAATCTGTTTGTGCATTCCGGGCAGGTTGGATTGGATAACCTTTGGGGGTCCCTTCATTCAGTCGCTCACAAACCACCTTCCTTCTCTAGAGATTGCCAAGCAGAGGCAGTTCGGCCATCTGTCGGGAGGGCTTTGGTTGTTTCTTCCTACTTGGAAGGAAACACTTGCTGGAGTACATTGTCCTTGTCAGCCCTTTGGAATCGTATGATTCGTTCCATCGCTAATTCACCAAACTGCTGCTTGGGAGTCCGGCGGAGTGTCCTTACTTCTCTGGACATAGATGGTCATCTGTCGGGAGGGATCAGACGGTGCCTTCCTGCTTGGTAGAAAAGTGGACAGACTGGATGTCCTTTGGGTGTCCCTTCCAAATAATATAATTCATTCCGTCGTCTGCTTGGGCATCTGGCGGAGTCTCCTTCCTTCTCTGGACGTGGATGGTCATCTGTCGGGAGGGATCGGATGGTGCCTTCCTACTTGGTAGAAAAGGGGACAGATTGGATGGCCTTTGGGGGTCCATTCCAAATCATATATTCATTCCATCGTCTGCTTGGGCGTCCGGCGGAGTGTCCTTCCTTCTCTGGATGTGGATGGTCATCTGTCGGGAGGGATCAGATGGTGCCTTCGTGCTCCTTTCCAGCTCTGGACTGCTGTGTCGGTCCTTCTGTCCAGAGATGGGGATGTCCCTTCTGTCCGAAGGGCATCTGTGCAGACCGGGCAGTGACCCCGGTCCGGTTCCGGACAGAACGGCATCTGTGCAGACCCGTGTTCGGTTCTAAGCGGTCCGAGTCCCGGCCTTACTTGGCCAGGAGGAAGTAGTGGGCATTGGCCACGTCGAAGGGACCCCCCTGCCCCGGTCCTGGAGGGCCGTCGGCCGGACTTTCGCAGAATTGGGGCTGGGGGGACGGAGGGAGCAACGGGGAGGCGCTCAGGGGGCACTCGGGGGCTCCGGCCGTGGCAAAAGGGGCCAAAGCGTAGGACGGCTTCCTCTCGTTGGACGGACGCTTCCTCCACCTGAAATAATAATAACAACAACAACAACAATAATAATAATGTAAACAATAGGAATGAGAATCAGGTCTGGGCCAACTTCGGCCCTCCCTCCAGGGGTTTTGGACTCCAACTCCCATCATTCCTAACAGCCTACCGGCTGTTAGGAATGATGGAAGTTGGAGTCCAAAACCCCTGGAGGGAGGGCCAAAGTTGGCCCAGAGTTGCGTCCATCTCGGTCCGAAGTCCAAGTCCTCACCGGAAGGCCACCAGGAGCAGGACCACCAAGGCCAGGACCACGGCCGCGATGACCGTCACCACCAGCAGCGTCCAGCCAGGGAGCGGCGCCATGGATCGCTTGACTGGAAAGTAAGGAAGCAAAGAAGGAGCGTTAAGTAGTCTCAAGGGCGGAACTAGAAACATGTAAGCACCATGGACAGCGACAGGAAGGACTACAGAGCCCAACGTCCTCACCGCTGGGGTCCCCCACTTCCCGCGGCGTTTCCAGGCTGACCAAGCTGACCAGTGGATCTCCACTTGGAGCCTGCAAGGAAGGAAACACAGACAGGCTGGAGAACGGCGCTGGACGAGTGACCACAACAACGACAATAATAATAGATAACAAATAATAATAAATAATAATAGCAAATAATAATGATAATAAATAAGAACTAATAAGAAGTAATGATAGATAATAAATAATAATACATAGAAATTAATAATAATAATAAATAACAAATAATAATTAATACTAATAAATAACAACTAATAATAATAAATAGCAAATAATAATGAGAATAAATAAGAACTAATAAGAACTAATGATAGATAATAAATAATAATAAATAGCAATAAATAAATAATAAATAATAACTAATAATAATAAATAACAAATAATAATTAATACTAATAAATAACATATAATAATAAATACGAAATAATATTGATAACTAATAACTAATAATAATAAATAATAATGGATTAACAGATAACAAGTAATAACAATAATAATAAATACTAATAAATAACAAATAATAACTAATACTAATAAATAATAATAATAATAATAACTAATAATAATAAATAATGAATAATAATATTAATGACAACTAATAATAGAAGTAGCAAATAATAATAACTAATAATAAATAACATATAATAAATAATAACTAGCTAATAGCAAATAATATAATAAGTAATAACTAATAATAATAAATATTACTAATAAACAATAAAGAATTAACAAATAACAAGTAATAAAAATAATAACAAATAATAAATAATAAATAATAATTAATACTAATAAAAACAAATA
The DNA here is from genome assembly GCF_037176765.1 of Anolis sagrei. NCBI lineage: Eukaryota > Metazoa > Chordata > Lepidosauria > Squamata > Anolidae > Anolis > Anolis sagrei. Next base: position 541,111 of record NC_090032.1, read on the forward strand.
ATAATAATCAATAGCAAATAATAATGATAATAACTAATAATAATAAATAACATAAATAATAAATTAATAATAACTAACAAATAGCAAAGAATAATGATAGTAACTAATAACTAATAATAATAAATAACATATAATAAGAAATAATAATAACTAACAAATAAATAATAATGATAATAACTAATAATAATAAAAATAAATAATACTAATAAATAACAAATAATTAACAAATAATAAGTAATAACAATAATAATAACTAATAATAATAAATAACTAATCATAATTAATAATGAAAATAACTAATAACAAATAATGATAACCAATAAAAAATAATAACAAATGATAAACAAATAATAACAAATAATAAATAATGATGATAAATAATAATAGCAAATAATAAATAAAATGGTGATAAATAATAATAATAATAATAACACATACTAATAATTACTAATAAGAACAAATAATAAACAATAACAAATAATATTAAGAAATATTGTACCTTTGAAGCATTTGTCACGGTTTCCAGTTCCAGGTCTTTGGGTTCTGAAAGTGGAAAGATTCCCGTTCAACACAATGCGAGGGTTGGACTAGATGCCCTTTGGGGGTCCCTCTCCCAGTGGAGTCCCTTTCCCTGGAGGGTTCCAAACAGAGGCAGGGTAGCCATCTGTCGAGAGGGATAGGATTGTGTCCCCCCTTGTGGCTGGAGGGGGTTGGACTAGATGCCCCCGGGGGGCCCCACTCCTCCGGCCTACCTGTCCAGGGCGTGGCGACATCTTCGTGGCTCCATTCGCTCCACTCTCCGTGGTTGAACTGTTCTCGGCAGCGCAGCTGAACGGCGTGCGCGCGGCCCTTCAGGGCGTCCGAAATGACATATGAGGAGGCGTGGGGAAGGCACACCTGCCGGACAGAGAACGGCAACACCTGACGATTATTTGGCCCCAGATGTGTGCAGCCAGGGCCGGCCCTAGGTAAGGCCACAGTGAGAAGTTCTGCTAACCACCACTGTGTGAGAAGCGCCTCAAGAGCACCCCTGGACAACATGCAGCATACCGCAAGCGCTTACTGTGCGTAGTGGTTGCGCCGCCCCTGTGTTCAGCCTTCATTCAGCTCTGAAGTCTCGGAGCGGCACTTCACATTTTTTGCTATTTCTACAAGCTACAGAAAACTATTTACAAGAACAGCCCAAGACACATCTTTCTAGGTTGCTGAAAGTTTTTCCGGGCTATATGGCCATGATCTAGAGGCATTCTCTCCTGATGTTTCGCCTGCATCTATGGCAAGCATCCTCAGAGGTAGTGAGGTCTGTTGGAAGTAGGACAATGGGTTTATATATCTGTGGAATGACCAGGGTGGGACAAAGGACTCTTGTCTGCTGGAGCTAGGTGTGAATGTTTCAACTGACCACCTTCATTGGCATATAATGGCCTGGCAGTGCCTGGAGCAAACATTTGTTGAGTGGTGATGTCCTTGGGTTGTTGTAGGTTTTTTCGGGCTATATGGCCATGTTCTAGAGGCATTCTCTCCTGACATTTTGCCTGCATCTATGGCAAGCATCCTCAGAGGTTGTGAGGTCTGTTGGAAGTAGGAAAAAGGGGTTTATATATCTGTGGGATGACCAGGGTGGGGCAAAGGACTCTTGTCTGCTGGAGCTAGGTGTGAATGTTTCAACTGACCACCTTCATTAGCATATAATGGCCTGGCAGTGCCTGGGGCAATCTTTTGTTGAGTGGTGATGTCCTTGGGTTGTTGTAGGTTTTTTCGGGCTATAGGGCCATGTTCTAGAGGGATTCTCTCCTGACGTTTCGCCTGCATCTATGGCAAGCATCCTCAGAGGTAGTGAGGTCTGTTGGAACTAGGGAAATGGGTTTATATATCTGTGGAATGACCAGGGTGGGACAAAGGAGTCTTTTCAAGGTGGTCAGTTGAAACATTCACACCTTGCTCCAACAGAGGTGTGAATGTTTGAACTGACCACCTTGATTAGCATTTGATAGCCTGGCAGTGCCTGGGGCAATCTTTTGTTGAGAGGTGATTAGATGTCACTGATTGTTTTCCCTCTGCTGTTTTGCTGTTGTAATTTTAGAGTTTTTTTAATGCTGGGAGCCAGATTTTGTTCATTTTCATGGTTTCCTCCTTTCTGTTGACATTGTCCACATGCTTCTTGTGGGTTTCAATGGCTTCTCTGTGTAGCCTGACATGGTGGTTGTTGGTGTGGTCCAGCATTTCTGTGTTCTCAAATAATCTGCTGTGTCCAGGCTGGTTCCTCAGGTGCTCTGCTATGGCTGACTTCTCTGGTTGAAGGAGTCTGCAGTGCCTTACGTGTTCCTTGATGCGTGTCTGGGCAATGCGGCTGCGTTTGGTGGTCCCTCTGGAGACTTCTTGTCCACAGCTGCATGGTACACAATGGTGGACTCCTGCAGAGGTGAGAGGATCCCTCTTGTCCTTTGGTTGGATGTTCTTGGTGGGTCTGGAGATAGTGTGTATGTTTGTGTTTCCTCCTCAGCTTCCTTCTGCGGTCAGTGGTTCCCTTGATGTCTGGCAAGAACACTTTCCCTTTGGGTGGATCTTCATCTTGACTCTCGTGGCTTCTTCTCGGTGGTCTTGCAGCTCTTTTGATGTCTGAGGTGGGGTCTCCATTGGCCTGGAGAGCCCAGTTGAGGGGGTTCAGTTCATCTTGGTTCATCTCAGCCCGGTCATAGCTAACTTCTACATGGAACACTTTGAAAAACAAGCCCTGGAGACAGCAACCAAAAAGTCCACGATATGGTTCAGAGATGTGGATGACACCTTCACCATTTGGAGCCATGGAGAAGAAGAACTCAACAGGTTCCTGGACCATCTCAACAGCATCCACCCAAACATATGGTTCAGAGATGTGGATGACACCTTCACCCTTTGGGGCCATGGAGGAGAAGAACTCAACACGTTCCTGGACCATCTCAACAGCATCCACCCAAACATATGGTTCAGAGATGTGGATGACACCTTCACCATTTGGAGCCATGGAGAAGAAGAACTCAACAGGTTCCTGGACCATCTGAACAGCATCCACCCTAACATCCATTTCACCATGGAAAAAGAAAAGGAAGGAAGACTGCCTTTTCTAGATGTCCTAGTCATCCGTAAACCAGATCAACAATTGGGTCACACCATCTACAGAAAACCCACACACACACAGAGATATCTACATCAAAACTCCAACCATCACCCAAGTCAAAAAAGAAGCACTATTCAAGCCTTGGCAGACCGTGCCAAAAGAATCTGGGAAGCCCACCTCCTCCAAGATGAACTGAACCCCCTCAACTGGGCTTCACAGGCCAATGGAGACTCCACCTCAGACATCAGAAGAGCTGCAAGACCACCGAGAAGAAGCCACAAGAGTCAAGATGAAGATCCACCCAAAGGGAAAGTGTTCTTGCCAGACATCAAGGGAACCACTGACCGCAGAGGGAAGCTGAGGAGGAAACACAACATACACACTATCTCCAGACCCACCAAGAACATCCAACCAAAGGACAAGAGGGATCCTCTCACCTCTGCAGGAGTCTACCATTGTGTACCATGCAGCTGTGGACAAGAAGTCTCCAGGGGGACCACCAAACATATTGCATGATTGCAGTATAACACATCCTGCTTCTGAAGGTGAGCAATAATAATAATACTGCTATTAATAGTAGTAGTAGTAGTAGTAGTAGTAGTAGTATTGCATTCTTATTGCCTGCTTGCAGGGTGGGGCCTTCTCCTTCGGCAGGTGAGCCAGGTGTGTCCCTACCTGGGAGTAGTTGTGGGCGCCCTGGGGCCGGTAGCGCAGCTGGAAGCCGAGGCGGTAGAAGGTGGGTCCCCAGGAGCGCGGGTAGGACCAGCTCACCCGCAGCTGACGCGGGCAGCCCTCCACCGCACTGACCGTCACATTGTCCGGAGGGTCCGGCTTCACTGCGGAGAGACACAGACAGGGAGGTCCATTAGGAATCATAGAAGCCATGGGAGGGGTCCCCAGAGGCCATCCAGTCCATCCCCACTTCTACCAGGGAGGCAGACTGTGTCTAATCCCTCCCGACAGATGCCCATCCAGCCATAGAGACATTCACAGAAGCCATGGGAGTTGGGAGGGGTCCCTAGAGGTCATCCAGTCCACCCCCACTTCTACTAGGGAGGGAGACACCATCTAATCCCTCCCAACAGATGCCCATCCAGCCTCAGAGACATTGGCGGGTTCATGCAGAAATAGGGACCCTCAGGGGTCATCCCCATTTCTTCCAGGAAGAAAGATACCACCTAATCCCTCCTGACATATGGCCATCCATCCGCAGAGACATTCTCAGGTTCTTGCAGAAAAAGGGCCATGGAATCAAAGGTTTCTAGTGTTGGAAGGGGTCCCGAAAGGCCATCCAGTCCATCCCTACTTCTTCTACCAGGAAGGGAGATACCATCTAATCCCTCCCGACAGGTGGCCATATAGACATTCTCAGGTTCTTGCAGAAATAGTGCTATAAAATCTAAGACTCCTAGTTAGAAGGGTCCCTCAAATGCCATCCAGTCCATCCCTGCTTCTTCCAGGAAGGGAGACACCATCTAATCCCTCCCGACAGGTGGCCATCCATCCTCAGAGACATTCTCAGGTTCACGCAGAAATAAAGCATGAAATCATAGGAGTCTAGAGTTAGAAGGGGTCCCCAAAGGCCATGCAGCCCATCCCTGCTTCTACCAGGAAGGGAGACACCATCTAATCCCTCCCGACAGATGGCCATCTATCCGCAGAGACATTCGCAGGTTCACACAGAAATAGGGCCATAGAATCAAAGATTTCTAGTGTAAGAAGGAGCCCTCAGAGGCCATCCAGTCCATCCCTGCTTCTACCAGGAAGGGAGACACCATCTAATCCCTCCCGGCAGATGGCCATCCAACCCATCCAAAACCTATCGATGTCTCAACCAATTCAGCATAGCCGGTGACACCAAAGCAAAGTGACTTCCCAATGCAGCTGAGGCCAAGGTACATGTCAGGATTATTGAAAGTATGCATGTATGTTTTTTCAATGTGTTTCAATATGTTTAACAATGGTGTTCATATGTATTCAAGATGGATTCAGTGATGTGCAATTGTATGCTGGCATTGTTGTTGTGTGAGACAGAGAGAGAAGAGACCTTGGCAGCAGAAGTAAGATCGCAAGCTCTCTCTGTCTGGGAAGAATTAGGGAGTCGCCGGCTTCCAGCCAAAGTGAAACTGATAAGCAGATGTTCCGTAACCGTACTCAAGTTGTGCTTTGTCATTCCTGTTGTGGTTCCTGATGAAGCTCGCTTGGAAGTAGACGTGTATTAAGATGTGCTAAGTAAACTTTTGTTATTTTTGAAACTGGCCGACTGCAGTGTCCTGTTTTGTGTCTGTGTGATCTCGTAACCTCATCTCCGCTGCGCATAGAGCGGGAGGGTCTCACTCTGACAGTACTACGCACGCAGGGTTTCGGTGTTGAAGAACTTGTGCCGGGTGGCGGCTCCGGCCAGGGTGGCCAGGCAGACGGAGAGCCGGAGCTTGAGGTCCTCCTTCTCCTTCAGGCCTTGCGTCCGGCAGGAGAACTTCTGCGACTTGGCGTAATAGCGGCACGGGTGCGGGACGCGCTCTTGGCTGAAGAAGCTGCAAAGAGAAGGCATGCGACAAAGCCCTGGGAGTTGTAGTTTGGCCGTGGTACGTTTAGAGCTTGCAGAACTACAACTCCCATGCTCCCACCCCATGTGTGCCCGGCCGGTCTGCCATTGTGTACGGATGGCGTCCACTACATATCCCTTCTACCCAGGCTCACCCTTTCTGGACCCACAGCTTGGCTTTGGTGCGGAGAGACGTAGTGCGCGCAGCCCGCCACTCGCAGATGATTTCGTTGTTGAGGCTCCTCTGGCGGCAGGAGAAGTCGGGGGCCTCGGGGGGCTCTAAAGTTAGGAGGGAAGAGACAAGGCGGTCAAGCGGAGGCACTCTGGATGGCCATCTGCCGGGAGGGATTAGATGGTGCCTTGCTGCTTGGGAGAAAGGGGGTTGGACTGGATGGCCCTTGGGGACCCTTCCAAATCAATAATAATAATAATAATAATAATAATAATAATACATGTAATAATAATAATAATAATACATAGAATAATAATAATAATAATAATAATAATAATACATCACACAGTCCGACTTGTGATTTTGTGATACGAAATCCAGCATATTGATCTCGTTTGCTGTGACATACTGTGCTTTTGTGTCAACAATAATAGTAATAATACTAATGGAATCTCCTTCTCTGGAGGCTTTTACACCCAGATGGCCATCTGTCGGGAGGGCTTTGATTGTTTTCCTTCATGGCAGAAAGGGGTGGGGTTGGACTAGATGGCCTTTGGGGATCCCTTTTAAGTATAGTGCATTATAGACTAGTAATCCCTTTCTCTGGAGACTTTTAAACTCAGGCCGGATGGCCATCTATCGGGAGGGCTTTGGTGGTGCCTTCATGGCAGAATAGAGCTGGACCGGGTGGACTTTGGGGATCCCTTTTAATAATAGTGTATCACAGACTAGAAGTCCTTTTTTCTGGAGGCTCTGAAGCAGAGGCCAGATGGCCATCTGTCGGGAGGGATTAGATGGTGCCATGGCAGAAGGGGAATGGACTGGATGACCTTTGGGGATCCCTTTTAATTATAGTGTATTATAACCTAGAAGTTCCTTTCTCTGGAGACTTTTAAACTGAGGCTGGATGGCCATCTGTCGGGAGAGTTTGGTGGTGCCTTCATGGCAGAATAGAGTTGGACTGGATGGACTTTGGGGATCTCTCTCAATAATAGTGGACTTTGGGGATCCCTTTTAATTATAGTGCATTATAGACTAGGAGTCCCTTTTTCTGGAGACTTTTAAACTCAGGCCAGATGGCCATCTATTGGGAGGGTTTTGATTGTGCCTTCATGGCAGAATGGGGTTGGACTAGATGACCTTTGGGGATCCCTTTTAATTATAGTGTATTATAACCTGGAAGTCCCTTTCTCTGGAGACTTTTAAACTCAGGCCAGATGGCCATCTGTCGGGAAAGGTTAGATGGTGCCTTCCTTCGTGGCAGAATGGGGTTGGACTAGATGACCTTTTGGGGGCCCCTTTTAATCATAGTGGATTATAGACTCGGAGTCCCTTCCTCTGGAGGCTTTTGAGGCTGGATGGCCATCTGTCGGGAGGGCTTTGATGGCAGACTGGGCTGGACTGGATGTCCTTTGGGGCGTGGGCTCACCTTCGACCGCCAGGCGCCAGGTGCGAGAGGGGTGCCCGCCCACATGGCAGGTGTAGGAGCCAGAATGGTTCAGGTGCACCCGGGGGAGGAAGAGGACACGGCCTGGGGCGGCCGGCCCGGCCAGGGTGGACGTCACGTTCCGGCCCTCAAAGGTCCAGTAGGCCTCGGTGGCATTGTCCAGCTGCCCGTCGTCCAGGCAAGGAAGGGTGGCGTTGCCGTCCGGGCGGGCGACCACCACGTTGGGAGGGGCGGCTGCAAAAAAGACGAAAGCAAAGGCGTCAGGATCAGGATCAATAATTAATATTATTTATATAATAATTATTAATAATATTATAATTTATTAATATGCCATTATCTTGACCAGCGACAATCCCATTGGAAGGGGCGGCTGCAAAAAGATGAAAGCAAAGACATCAGGATCATGATCAATAATTAATATTATTTATATAATTATTATTAATAATATTATAATTTATTATAATTTTGATTATTATTAATATCCCATTATCTGGACCAGTGACAATCCCATTGGAAGGGGCGGCTGCAAAAAGACGAAAGCAAAGGCATCAGGATCATGATCAGTAAGATTATTTATATAATAGATCAATAATATTATTTATATAATAATCATTAATAATATTATAATTTATTATTATTATTATCCCATTATCTGGATCAGTAACAACCCCATTGGAAGGAGCAGCTGCAAAAAGACGAAAGCAAAGGCATCACGATCATGATCAATAATTAATATTATGTATATAATAATTATTTACAATATTTTAATTTATTATTATTATTATTATTATTATTATTAATATCCTGTTATCTGGACCAGTGACAATCCCATTGGAAGGGGCGGCTGCAAAAAGATGAAAGAAAAGACATCATGATCAATAATTAATATTATGTACATAATAATAATTATTAATAATAATATTATAATTTATTATTAATATTCCATTATCTGGACCAGCGACAATCCCATTGGAAGGGGCGGCTACAAAAAGGCAAAAGCAAAGACATCAGGACCATGATCAATACTATTATTTATATAATAATTATTAATAATAGATCAATAATATTATTTATATATAATAATAATTATTAATAATATTATGATTTATTATTAATAACAATATCCCATTATCTGGACCAGCAACAATCCCCTTGGAAGGAAAGGCATCAGGATCAGGATCAATATTATTATTTAGATAATAATTATTTACAATATTATAATTTATTATAATTTATTATTATTATTAATGTCCCATTATCTGAACCAGCGACAACCCCATTGGAAGGGGCGGCTGCAAAAAGATGAAAGCAAAGGCGTCAGGATCATGATCAATACCATTATTTATATAATAATTATGTATATAATAATTATTAATAATATTATAATTTATTATTATTATTATTATTATTATCCCATTATCTGAACCAGCGACAACCCTATTGGAAGGGGCAGCTGCAAAAAGATGAAAGCAAAGGCATCAGGATCATGATCAATAATACTACTTATATAATAATTATTAATAATATTATAATTTATTATTATTATAATTTATTATTATTAATATCCCATTATCTTGACCAGCGACAACCCCATTGGAAGGGGCGACTGCAAAAAGATGAAAGCAAAGGCATCAGGATCATGATCAATACTATTATCTATATAATAATTATTAATAATATTATAATTTATTATAATTTTATCATTACTATTAATATCCCATTATCTGGACCAGCGATAATCCCATTGGAAGGGGCGGCTGCAAAAAGACAAAAGCAAAGGCATCAGGATCATGATCAATAATTAATATTATCTATTTAATAATAATTATTAATAATATTATAATTTATTATATTATTATCATTAATATCTCATTATCTCAACCAGCCACAATCCCATTGGAAGGGGCAGCTGGAAAAAGACGAAAGGAAAGGCATCAGGATCAGGATCAATACTATTATTTATATAATAATTATTTACAGTATTTTAATTTATTATAATTTATTATAATAATAATTATTATTATCCCATTATCTGGACCAGCGACAACCCAATTAGAAGAGGCGGCTGCAAAAAGACAAAAGCAACGACATCAGGATCATCAATAATATTATTTATATAATAATTATTAATAATATTATAATTTATTATAATTTATTATTATTATTATTAATAATAATAATAATAATAATAACTCATTATCTGGACCAGCGACAACCCCATTGGAAGAGGCGGCTGCAAAAAAGATGAAAGCAAAGTCGTCAGGATCATGATCAATAATTAATATTATTACATTTTAGATAATAATAATTATTAATAATATATAATAATATGTTATCAATAGTTATTAATCATATCCGACTATCTGGATGGGCAGCAATCTCATTGGAAGTGGTGGCTGCAAAAAAATGTAAACAAAGGGGTCAGGACTATTATCAATAATTAATATTATTTATATAATAATTATTATTAATAATAAATATATTATTATTATTATTATTATTATTATCACACTGGAGGGGGCGGCTGCAAAAAGATGTAAACAAAGTGATTGTTGTTGTTGTTTGTGCAAAGGCTTTCCACAATTGTGTGTCAATCACCCTCCAAAGTGACCCATAATCCACTAAAGTTGGGAGGGGGCTGCCAAAGGCCATCTAGTCCAACACACTTCAGCCTCGCAGGGATGCACAACTAAAACACCCTTGAAAGATGGCCATCCAACCTCTGATTGTTAGACATCCAAAGTAGGAGAGCCCACCACCCTCCAACATTATTGCACTAGAGTTAGATGGGATCCCCAAAAGGGCATCTAGACCAACCCTATCTTGCAATGCAGGTACACATAACTAAACCACTCCCAAAAGATGTCCATCTAACCCGTGTTTAAAGACTTCCACAAAAGAAGGAGCCATCACCCTCCAAAGGCAGTTATGTTTCAATCTAGTTGGAAGGTGGCCCCAGGGGTCATCTAGTCCAACCCATCTAGTCTAGGGCCAAAGCATTCCTGGAAGAGGTCCATCAAGGGGACCCCAAGGGTCATCTAGTCCAACCCATGAAAGCATTCCTGGAAGAGGTCCATCCAACCGGCTATGCATGAGCATGCAACTAAAGCACTCTCAGTAGATGCCCATCCAACGTCTGCTTAGAGGCCTCCAAAGACTGAGTGTCAATCACCTCCCAAGGTGGCCCATATTCCGCTAGCGTTGGAAGGGTCATCTAGTCCAACCCATCTTGTTGAGGACCAAAGCATTCCTGGAAGAGGTCCATCAAGGGGACTGCAAGGGTCATCTAGTCCAACCCATCTTGTCTAGGACCATCAAGGGGATCCCAAGGGTCATCTAGTCCAACCCACCTAGTCTAGGACCAAAGCATTCCTGAAAGAGGTCCATCAAGGGGATCCCAAGAGTCATCTAGTCCAACCCATCTTGTCTAGGACAATCTAGGGGACCCCAAGGGTCATCTAGTCCAACTCATCTAGTCTAGGACCAAAGCATTCCTGAAAGAGGTCCATCAAGGGTACCCCAAGGGTCATCTAGTCCAATCCATCTAGTCTAGGACCATCAAGGGGACCCCAAGGGTCATCTAGTCCAACCCATCTTGTCTAGGACCATCAAGGGGATCCCAAGGGTCATCTAGTCCAACCCACCTAGTCTAGGACCAAAGCATTCCTGAAAGAGGTCCATCAAGGGGACCCCAAGGGTCATCTAGTCCAACCCATGAAAGCATTCCTGGAAGAGGTCCATCCAACCGGCTATGCATGAGCATGCAACTAAAGCACTCTCAGTAGATGCCCATCCAACGTCTGCTTAGAGGCCTCCAAAGACTGAGTGTCAATCACCTCCCAAGGTGGCCCATATTCCGCTAGCGTTGGAAGGGTCATCTAGTCCAACCCATCTTGTTGAGGACCAAAGCATTCCTGGAAGAGGTCCATCAAGGGGACTGCATGGGTCATCTAGTCCAACCCACCTAGTCTAGGACCAAAGCATTCCTGAAAGAGGTCCATCAAGGGGATCCCAAGAGTCATCTAGTCCAACCCATCTTGTCTAGGACAATCTAGGGGACCCCAAGGGTCATCTAGTCCAACTCATCTAGTCTAGGACCAAAGCATTCCTGAAAGAGGTCCATCAAGGGTACCCCAAGGGTCATCTAGTCCAACCCATCTAGTCTAGGACCATCAAGGGGACCCCAAGGATCATCTAGTCCAACCCATCTTGTCTAGGACCATCAAGGGGACCCCAAGGATCATCTAGTCCAACCCATCTTGTCTAGGACCATCAAGGGGACCCCAAGAGTCATCTAGTCCAACCCATCTTGTCTTAGACCATCAAGGGGACTCCAAGGGTCATCTATTCCAACCCATCTTGTCTAGGACCATCAAGGGGACCCCAAGGGTCATCTAGTCCAACCCATCTAGTCTAGGACCATCAAGGGGACCCCAAGAGTCATCTAGTCCAACCCATCTTGTCTTAGACCATCAAGGGGACTCCAAGGGTCATCTAGTCCAACCCATATAGTCTAGGACCATCAAGGGGACCCCAAGGGTCATCTAGTCCAACCCATCTTGTCTGGGACCAAAGCATTCCTGGAAGAGGTCCATCAAGGGGACCCCAAGGGTCATCTAGTCCAACCCATCAAAGCATTCCTGGAAGAGGTCCACCCAACATGCAACTAAAGCACTCTCAGTAGATGCCCATCCAACATCTCCTTAGAGGCCTCCAAAGACTTGAGTGTCAATCACCTCCCAAGGTGGCCCATACTCCGCTAGCGTTGGAAGGGGACCCCAAGGGTAATCTAGACCAACCCTTGTGAATGACTCCATGCAACAAGACGTTAGGAAACACATGTGAGGCCTCCGAGGGAAACAGGTTGTTGGGGAAAGGTCAGCGGCTGCGTGGTTGGCGGCGGGAGGAAAACTGCAGCGTTTCCAAACGAAATGTCAACAGCCCAAAGCAAACAGTTTCCCCCCCGCTGGCCCCCCTTGACCCTCTGCCAGGAACAGACCGTGCCCAAGCCCGGCCCACGTGCCACTTAATCCCCAACCACAATGGAGCAGAGTCGCATTGGGATTTATAGTTTGCAGCCAGGACTTAGCGCTGTGCTGGGAAACACAGCATTGAGTTACTTCATGCAAACCACTGGCCATCTGTCGGGGGTGATTTGATTGTGCTTTTCTTGAATGGCAGAATAAAGGGGGTTGGACTGGATGGCCTCGGGGGTTGCTCCTATTATTGTTGTTATTATTATTATTATTATTATTATTATTATTTTACTGACACAAAAACACAGTATGTCACAGCAAATGAGATTATTATTATTATTATTCCTATTATTGTTATTATTCCTATTTCTATTATTATTATTCCTATTATTCCTATTTCTATTATTATTCCTATTATTCCTATTATTCCTATTTCTATTATTATTATTATTATTCCTATTTCTATTATTATTATTATTCCTATTATTGTTATTATTCCTATTTCTATTATTATTATTATTATTATTATTATTCCTATTATTGTTATTATTCCTATTTCTATTATTATTATTATTATTATTATTATTATTCCTATTATTGTTATTATACCTATTTCTATTTCTATTATTATTATTCCTATTATTGTTATTATTCCTAATCCTATTTCTATTATTATTATTATTATTATTATTATTATTCCTATTATTGTTATTATTCCTATTCCTATTATTATTATTATTATTCCTATTATTGTTATTATTCCTATTTCTATTATTATTATTATTATTATTATTATTATTATTATTTTACTGACACAAAAACACAATATGTCACAGCAAATGAAATTATTATTATTATTATTATTCCTATTATTGTTGTTATTATTCCTATTTCTATTATTATTATTATTTTACTGACACAAAAGCACAGTATGTCACAGAAAATGAGATTATTATTATTATTATTCCTATTATTGTTATTATTTATATTTCTATTATTATTATTATTATTTTACTGACACAACAACAAAGTATCTCACAGCAAACAAGATTATTATTATTCCTATTATGGTTATTCTTATTTCTATTATTATTATTATTATTATTATTATTATTACAAAGGTTGGACAGTCATCTGTTGGGGGTGTTTTGATTGTGCTTTTCCTGCATGGCAGAATAAAGGGGGTTGGACTGGATGAATTTTGGGGTCCCTTCTTTCTCTAGGATTCAACAACAACAACAACAACAACAGAATATTTTCTGGAAGCTTTTAAGCAGAGGCCAGATGGTCATCTGTCTGGAAGGTTTGGATAGCATCTTCATGGAAAAAAGGGGGTTGAACTGGATGGCCTTTGGCGTCCCTTCTGACTCTAGCATTCAACAACAATAACAACAACAACAACGTAATATTGTCTGAAGGCTTTTAAGCAGCGGCCAGATGGCCATCTATCTGGAGGGTTTGGATGGCATCCTCCTTCGTGCCAGAAGGAGGTTGGACTGGATGGCCCTTGGGCTCCCTTCTGACTTTAGGATTCAACAACTTCAACAACAACAACAACAACAACAACAACAACAACAACAACGGAATATTTTCTGGAGGCTTTTAAGCAGCGACCAGATGGCCATCTGTCTGGAGGGTTTGGATGGCGTCTTCCTTTGGGGCAGAAGGGGGTTGGACTAGATGGCCCTTGGGGTCCCTTCTTTCTCTAGGATTCAACAACAACAACAACAACAACAACGGGATATTTTCTGGAGGCTTTTAAGCAGCGGCTAGATGGCCATCTGTCTTGAGGGTTTGGATGGCATCTTCATGGCAAAGGGGGATTGAACTGGATGGCCCTTGGGGTCCCTTCTTTCTCTAGGATTCAACAACAACAACAACAACGGAATATTTTCTGGAGGTTTTTAAGCAGAGACCAGATGCCCATCTGTCTAGAGGGTTTGGATGGTGTCTTCCTTTGTGGCAGAAGGAGGTTGGACTGGATGGCCCTTGGGGTCCCTTCTGACTCTAGCATTCAACAACAACAACAACAACAATGGAATATTTTCTGGAGGCTTTTAAGCAGCGGCTAGATGGCCATCTGTCTGGAGGGTTTGGATGGCATCTTCCTTTGGGGCAGAAGGGGGTTGGACTAGATGGCCCTTAGGGTCCCTTCCAACTCTAGGATTCAACAACAACAACAACAATGGAATATTTTCTGCAGGCTTTTAAGCAGTGGTCAGATGGCCATCTGTCTGGAGGGTTTGGATGGTGTCTTCATGGCAAAAGAGAGTTGGACTAGATGGCCCATACAACAACAGAATATTTCTGGAGGCTTTTAAGCAGCAGCCAGATGGCCATCTGTCTGGAAGGTTGGATGGTGTCTTCATGGGAAAAGGGGGTTGAACTGGATGGCCTTTGGGGTCCCTTCTGAGTCTAGGATTCAACAACAACAACAACAACAACAGAATATTTTCTGGAGGCTTTTAAGCAGCAGCCAGATGGCTATCTGTCTGGAGGGTTTGGATGGCGTCTTCATGAGGAAAGGGGGGTTGGACTGGATGGCCCTTGGGGTCCCTTCTGAGTCTAGGATTCAACAACAACAACAACAACAACAACAACGGAATATTTTCTGGAGGCTTTTAAGCAGAGACCAGATGACCATCCGTCTGGAGGGTTTGGATGGCGTCTTCATGGAAAAAAGGGGGTTGGATTGGATGGCCTTTGGGGTCCCTTCTGACTCTAGGATTTCTTGAGATATCTTGTTAACAGAGTCTGAATGGCCATCTGTTGGGTGGGCTTTGATTGTGTCTTCACAGCAGAAAGGGGTTGGACTGGATGGCCCTTGGGGTCTCTTCTTTCTCTAGGATTCAACAACAACAACAACAACAGAATATTTTCTGGAGGCTTTTAAGCAGAGACCAGATGGCCATCAGTCTGGAGGGTTTGGATGGCGTCTTCCTTTGTGGCAGAAGGGGGTTGGACTAGATGGCCCTTGGGGTCCCTTCCGACTCTAGGATTCAACAACAACAATAACAACAATAATGGAATATTTTCTGGAGGCTTTTAAGCAGAGACCAGATGGCCATCTGTCTGGAGGGTTTGGATGGCATCTTCCTTCATGGCAAAAGGGGGTTGGACTAGATGGCCCTTGGGATCCCTTCTTTCTCTAGGATTCAACAACAACAACAACAACAACAACAACAATGGAATATTTTCTGGAGGCTTTAAAGCAGAGACCAGATGGCCATCTGTCTGGAGGGTTTGGATGGCATCTTCATGGAAAAAAGGGGGTTGGACTGGATGGCCCTTGGGGTCTTTTCTGACTCTAGGATTCCATGAGATGTCTTGTTAACAGAGTCTGAATGGCCATCTGTCGGGAGGGCTTTGATGGTGTCTTCACAGCAGAAGGGGGGTTGGACTGGGTGGCCCTTAGGGTCCCTTTTGACTCTAGGATTCAACAACAACAACAACAACGGAATATTTTCTGGAGGCTTTAAAGCAGAGACCAGATGGCCATCTGTCTGGAGGGTTTGGATGGCATCCTCCTTTGTGCCAGAAGGAGGTTGGACTGGATGGCCCTTGGGGTCCCTTCTGACTCTAGAATTCAACAACAACAACAACAACAACAACAACAACAACAACAACAACAACGGAATATTTTCTGGAGGCTTTAAAGCAGAGACCAGAAGGCCATCTATCTGGAGGGTTTGGATGGTATCTTCATGGAAAAAAGGGGTTTGGACTGGATGGCCCTTGGGGTCCCTTCTGACTCTAGGATTCCATGAGATGTATTTTGAACAGAGTCTGAATGGCCAGCTGTTGGGTGGGCTTTGATTGTGTCTTCACAGCAGAAGGAGGTTGGACTGGATGGCCCTTAGGGTCCCTTCTGACTCTAGGATTCAACAACAACAACAACAACAACGAAATATTTTCTGCAGGCTTTTAAGCAGCGGTCAGATGGCCATCTGTCTGGAGGGTTTGGATGGCATCTTCATAGCAGAAGGGGGTTGGACTGGATGGCCTCTGGGTCCCTTCTGACTCTAGGATTCAACAACAACAACAACGTAATATTTTCTGGAGGCTTTTAAGCAGAGACCAAATGGCCATCTGTCTGGAGGGTTTGGATAGCGTCTTCATGGAAAAAAGGGGTTTGGACTGGATGGCCCTTGGGGTCCCTTCTGACTCTAGGATTCCATGAGATGTCTTGTTAACAGAGTCTGAACGGCCATCTGTCGGGAGGGCTTTGATGGTGTCTTCACAGCAGAAGGATGGCATCTTCATGGAAAAAAGGGGTTTGGACTGGATGGCCCTTGGGGTCCTTTCTGACTCTAGGATTCCATGAGATGTCTTTTTAACAGAGTCTGGCCATCTGTCTGGAGGGTTTGGATGGCGTCTTCACAGCAGAAGGGGGTTGGACTAGATGGCCTTGAGGGATCCCTCCATGATTCCAGAGTGTCGACTCCATGATATGATCCATATTTTTTAGGATCGAACCAATTAGGATTAAATAATGCCATTGATAACCCAGGAGCCACAACTCATCGGTGGATGAATGAGAAGTATTGCCCAGGAACAGCAACGGGGTGAGGCAGTCTCACAAAAGATCAACCTAGAAGAAGAGTCATCAGAAGAGTATCAGGAGAGGGCACAGGTGAGTCTTACCTGTCTTGAGGCAGGGCTGGGCCATGGAGAGGGCCGAGAGGGCCACGGCCAAGAGGAGGGTCAGTGCCACGGCCGGAGCCATGGACACCCCGAGGAGGCACGCAGCCGGCGTTAGTGGCATTGAGGAACTGAGCCCAGTGCCAAGGCTCAGCCTGCCCGGGCGCATCTCTTGTGAAACCACAACTGGGCGGGGAGAGAGAGAGAGAGAGAGAGAGAGAGAGAGAGAGGGAAGGAAGGAAGGAAAGCAGTTGTGCAACCGGGGAGGGAGGGGAAGGGAAGGGAGGGAGGCCAAGAGGGCACCAGGGGAGGGGGGGCAGGGCTTGGGGACCCCCACTTTGGGGACTTCCTCTTTGCGACACCCCAAATGGGTGGAGGGACCAAGCACGGCGTGGAGGAGGACATGGCTCCGGTTGCACATCCATGCTCGGGGTCAAAAAGGGCTCGGACTAGATGACCTCACGGGGACCCCTTCTGGAAAAGATAGATCGATCAATAATAAAAAATAAAATATTAAATAAATAAATAAGAAATTTTAATTAATTAATTAATAATTAATAATTGCCTTTTCCATGGAGGGTCTCAGGGCAGCTTCCCAAAGGGCTTGGACTAGATGACCTCACGGGGACCCCTTTTGGAAAAGATAGATAGATCAATAATAATTAATTAATTAAATAAATAAGAAATATTAATTAATTAATTAATTAATTAATAATTGTCTTTTCCATGGAGGGTCTCAGGGCAGCTTCCCAAAGGGCTTGAACTAGATGACCTCATGGGGACCCCTTTGGGAAAAGATAGAAAAATAATAAATAATAAAATATTAATTAATTAAATAAGAAATATTAATTAATTAATTAATTAATTAATAATTAATAATTGTCTTTTCCATGGAGGGTCTCAGGGCAGCTTCTCAAAGGGCTCGGACTAGATGACCTCATGGGGACCCCTTTTGGAAAAGATACATAAATAATAAATAATAAAATAGTAATTAAATAAATAAGAAATATTAATTAATTAATTAAATAATAATTAATTATTGTCTTTTCCATGGAGGGTCTCAGGGCAGCTTCCCAAAGGGCTCGGACTAGATGACCTCATGGGGACCCCTTTTGGAAAAGATAAATAAATATTAGATATTAGATATTAAATATTAAATAATTAACCCGCCCTCTCTTCCATGGATAGTCTCAGGGCAGCTTCCCAAAGGGCTCGGACTAGATGACCTCACGGGAACCCCTTTTGGAAAAGATAGATAGATCAATAATAAATATAATGAATTAAATATTAAATAATAAACAATAAATAATTAAATATTAAATAAATAATAAGTAATAAATAATTAAATATTAAATATTGAATAAATAATAATAAATAATAAATAATTAAATAATGAAGTAATCAATAATTAACCCGCCCTCTCTTCCATGGAGGGTCTCAGGGCAGCTTCCCAAAGGGCCCGGACTAGATGACCTCATGGGGACCCCTTTTGGAAAAGATAGATAAATAATAAATAATAAATAATAAATAATAACAATTAATTAAATAATGATAAATAATAAATAATAAATAATAAAATATTAAATAAATAAAAATAAAATTAAACAAAAAAGTAAATAAAAATAAAATTAAACAAAAAATAAAATATTAAATAAATAATAAATAATAAAATATTAAATAATCAAATAATTAAATAATTAAATAATCAATAATTAACCCACCCTCTCTTCTGTCTCAGGGCAGCTTCCCAAAGGGCCCGGACTAGATGACCTCATAGGGCCCCTTTTGGAAAAGATAGATCAATAATAAATAATTCACTTTATTTTTAACCTGCCCTCTCCTCCATGGAGGGTCTCAGGGCAGTTTCCAAAAGGGATTGAGACTAGATGACCTCATGGGTTCCCCTTTTGGAATATAGAGCATGTTTCCCCAGTCTGTCCATTAGGAAATGCACAGAGATATTATCATGATTATTATCTTGTTCTACTATTATACCATATTATATTATATTATTATCACACTATTGCCACGTTTTATTATATTCTATTGTTTTATTATTAAACCATATTTTATTATATTGATATATTATTTTATATTATTATTATTATTATTATTATTATTATTATTATTATTATTCTATTCTACCCTATGATTGGATGTGGGCAAGCATGACTTCTGTGGATGCCTTTGGAAGGGAAAGCGCTCCCCCCAGTGGCCAAGCAGGGGAATGGCGCACAGGCACTTAGATTATTATATTATAAACATATTATATCCCATTATTTATTATTATATTACTAGTACATTAAGATTATATTATAAACATATTATATTATTATTATATTACTATTGCATTAATATTATTATATTATAAACATACTACAATATTTATTATTATATTACTATTTATATTATATTAATTATATTATTATTATATTACTATTATTATATTCTAAACATATTATATTACATTATTATATTACTATTACATTAATATTATTATATTCTAAACATATTATGTTACATTATTTATTATTATATTACTAGTACATTAATATTATTATATTATAAATATATTATATTTCATTATTATTATATTACTATTACATTAATATTATTATATTCTAAACATATTATGTTACATTATTTATTATTATATTACTAGTACATTAATATTATTATATTATAAATATATTATATTTCATTATTATTATATTACTATTACTTTAATGTTATTATATTATAAACATATTACATTATTTATTATTATAGTACTATTACATTAATATTATTATATTACTATTACTATTATTATTATTATTATTATTATTATTATTATTATATTACTATTACTGAAGAGATCAAGAGAAGGTGGCGAGACTATACAGAAGATCTATATAGGAAGGATAACAATATCGAGGATAGCTTTGACGGTGTGGTGAATGAATTAGAACCAGACATCCTGAGGAGTGAGGTTGAATGGGCCTTAAGAAGCATTGCTAACAACAAGGCAGCAGGAGATGATGGGATCCCAGCTGAACTGTTTAAAATCTTAAAAGATGATGGTGTCAAGGTGATGCATGCCATTTGCCAGCAAATATGGAAAACACAAGAATGGCCATCAGACTGGAAAAAATCAACTTATATCCCCATACCAAAAAAGGGAAATGCGAAAGACTGCTCAAACTTCCGTACAGTGGCCCTTATTTCTCATGCCAGGAAGGGAATGCTCAAGATCCTGCAAGGAAGAAGACTCCAGCAAGACATGGAGCGAGAGTTGCCAGATGTTCAAGCTGGGTTTAGAAAAGGCAGAGGAACGAGAGACCAGATTGCCAATATCCGCTGGATAATGGAGAAAGGCAGGGAGTTTCAGAAAAACATCTACTTCTGCTTCATTGACTACTCTAAAGCCTTTGACTGTGTGGATCATAATAAATTGTGGCAAGTTCTTGGTGGGATGGGCATACCAAGCCACCTTGTCTCTCTCCTGAGGAATCTGTCCAAGGACCAAGTAGCAACAGTCAGAACTGACCACGGAACAACAGACTGGTTCAAGATTGGGAAAGGCATACGGCAAGGCTGCATACTCTCACCCAACCTTTTTAACTTGTATGCAGAACACATCATGCGAGGATGTGCGGGGCTGGATGAATGCAAAGCTGGGGTGAAAATTGCTGGAGGAAACATTAACAACCTCAGATATGCAGATGACACCACTCTGATGGCCGAAAGCGAGGAGGAGCTGAGGAGCCTTCTGGTCAAGGTGAGGGAAGAGGGCGCAGAGGCCGGGTTGCAGCTAAACGTCAAAAAAACCAAGATTATGGCAACAAGAATGATTGACAACTGGAAAATGGAGGGAGAAACCGTGGAGGCCGTGACAGACTTTGTATTTCCAGGTGCAAAGATTGCTGCAGATGCAGGCTGTGGCCAGGAAATCAGAGGACGCTTGCTTCTTGGGAGGAGAGCCATGTCCAGTCTCGATAGAATAGTGAAGAGTAGAGACATCAGACTGGCAACAGAGATCCGCCTAGTCAAAGCCATGGTATTCCCTGTAGTAACCTACGGATGTGAGAGCTGGACCTTAGGGAAGGCTGAGCGAAGGAAGATCGATGCTTTTGAGCTGTGGTGTTGGAGGAAAGTGCTGAGAGTGCCTTGGACTGCGAGAAGATCCAACCAGTCCATCCTCCAGGAAATAAAGCCCGATTGTTCACTGGAGGGAAGGATGCTGGAGACAAAGTTGAAGTGCTTTGGCCACGTCATGGGGAGACGGGAAAGCCTGGAGAAGACGATTGTGCTGGGGAAGGTGGAAGGCGAAAGGAAGAGGGGCCGACCAGGGGCAAGATGGATGGATGGCATCCTTGAAGTGACTGGACTGACCTTGAGGGAGCTGAGGGTGGTAACGGCCGACAGGGAGCTCTGGCGTAGGCTGGTCCATGAGGTCACGAAGAGTCGGAGACGACTGAACGAATGAACAACAACAACAACATTACATTAATATTATATTACATTATTTATTATTATATTACTAGTACATTAATATAATTATATTATAAACATATTATACTACATTCTTTATTATTATATTACTATTACATAATTATTATATTATAAACGTATTATATTACATTCTTTATTATTATATTACTATTACATTATTATTATATATAAATTATATTATTATTATATTACTATTACATTAATATTGTTATATTATAAACATATTATACTACATTATTTATTATTATATTACCATTATATTAATATTATTATATTATAAACTTATTATATGACATTATTTATTATTATATTACTATTACATTAATGTTATTATATTAGAAACATATATTATATTATTTATTATTATATTACTATTACATTAATATTATTATATTACAAATATATTATATTTCATTATTATTATATTACCATTACATTAATATTATTCTATTCTAAACATATTATAGAACATCATTTATTATTATATTACTATTGCATTAATATTATTATATTATTTATATTGTTATATTACTATTACATTAATATTATTATATTCTAAACATATTATATCACATCATTTATTATTATATTACTAGTACATTAATATTATTATATTCTAAACATACTATATCACATCAGTTATTATTATATTACTATTACATTAATATGATTATATTATATTTGTTATATTATTATTATATTACTATTACATTAATATTATTATATTCTAAACATATTATAGAACATCATTTATTATTATATTATTACATTAATATTATTATATTATATTACATTATTTATTATTATATTAATTGTATTACATTATTTATTATTATATTACTAGTACATTAATATTATTATATTACAAACATATTATATCCCATTATTTATTATTATATTACCATTACATTAATATTATTATATTATATTCATTATATTATTATTATATTACTAGTACATTAATATTATTATATTATAAACATATTATATCCCATTATTTATTATTATATTTCTATTACATTAATATTATTATATTATATTATTATATTACTATTATGGAGAGAAACAGCAGGATATAAATAAACATAATAATAATAATAATAATAATAATAATGAGAAATTATTTTTATTCAGAACCACAAAGTCTGGAATCCTGGATTACTTTTAAGCTTAGCAGCAGAGCATAGATTTGCAAAGAAAAGAATGAGGACGGGGACCTTATTTTGCAGCAAAGTCAGGCTTCTTAGCACCGGAGCATGCCTTTGCACACAAAGGAGGATGCTCAATGCAATTCAGGAGCATGAGGACTAGCAACTTAATGCAGATTGGGATGCATTCATGGCTTGGGTAACTTGGAACAAGGTCTCTCCTTTCTCTTTCCAAGGAAAGGCCTGGAAACAGCCCTGCCTCTTAGTGGAGGGTTCCTGGCGCCTTTCCCCACTCAAAGGGCGCATATCCCCAACTCCATGCGCCAAAGCCCGGTGCCAAGAGAATGCAAACAGGCTCTGAAATACATGGACGGCATGGGCAACTCACCTCTTCCACTTGGCTTCATGCTCTGCTTCATGCTCTGCTTCTTGAATGGGTTCCATTGCATGCACCTGTGTGTTTGCAAAAGCCAGGGCTGGGTGTGCACCTGGGCGCATGCAGCACTGTCGCTTTAAGAAAAAAGCCCTGGCCATGGAAACAGTGAGCTGCTTAATTATTATTATTATTATTATTATTATTACTACTATTACTATTTATTAGCTGCATATTTTATTTAATTATTATTATTATTATATTATTATTTATTAGCTGCATATTTTATTTATATTCTTATTATTTTATTCTTATTCTTATTTATTAGATGCATTTTATTTATATTCTTATTATTATTTATTAGCTGCATATTTTATTTATATTCTTATTTTATTATTATTAATTAGCTGCATATTTTATTTATATTATTATTATTATTAGCTGCATATTTTATTTATATTATTATTATTTTATTATTATTATTATTAAGCTGCATATTTTATTTATATTCTTATTATTATTTTTATTATTTTATTATTATTAGCTACATATTTTATTTCTTATTTATTATTATTATTATTAATTAGCTGCATATTTTATTTATATTCTTATTATTTTATTATTATTATTTATTAGCTGCATTTTATTTATATTATTATTTATTAGCTGCATATTTTATTTATATTCTTATTTATTATTTTTATTATTATTTATTAGCTGCATTTTTATTTATATTACTATCTTCTTCTTATTATTATTTATTAGCTGCATATTTTATTTATTTTATTATTATTATATTTATTAGCTGCATATTTTATTTATATTCTTATTATTTTATTCTTATTAAGCTGCATATTTTATTATTATTATTATTATTATTTTATTATTATTATTAGCTGCATATTTTATTTATATTCTTATTCTTATTCTACCATGTAATAGTCTATTATTATATCATAAATGTATTATATTATTACCATATTCCATTCTATTATTACTATTTTCTTTTTCATGTCAGGAGCGACTCGAGAAACTGCAAGTCGCTTCTGGTGTGAGAGAATTGGCCGTCTGCAAGGACGTTGTCCAGGTGTTTGGATGTTTTTGCCCATCCTTATGGGAGGCTTCTCTCATGTCCCCTTTGCATGGGGAGCTGGAGCTGACAGAGGGAGCTCATCCACGCTCTCCCTGGATTCGAACCTCTGACCTGTCCGCCTTCAGTCCTGCCGGCACAGGGGGCTCCTTCTATTATTATTATTATTATTATTATTATTATTACACCGTATTATATTATATTACACAGAGAAGCCACTGAAATCCAAACAGAGGGTGTCTCCAGGCAACAACAGCCAGGCGACCTCTATGCAGATGCCCTCACTGATTGACTTTGCCAACTTCATGCACATTCAAGCTTGCCAATTGCAACATCCATAATTCCTTCAAACAGACAAGGGTTCTTCCACTCTGGTCGTCATTCCACAGAGGGTGCCTCCAGGCAACAACGGCCAGTCTTCCTCTATGCAGGTGCCCTCACGGATTGACTTTGCAGCTTCATTGCTATTCAAGCTTGCTCATTGCAACATCCACACTTGCTGAAAGGAGGCAAGGGTTCTTCCTCCCACCCTGGGCGTCATTCCATAGAGGGCGCCTCCAGGCAACAACAGCCAGGCGATCTCTATGCAGGTGCCCTCACTGATTGACTTTGCCAACTTCATGCTAATTCAAGCTTGCCAATTGCAACACCCACACTTCCTTCAAACAGACAAGGGTTCTTCCTCCCACCCTGGGCATCATTCCATAGAGGGCGCCTCCAGGCAACAACAGCCAGGCGACCTCTATGCAGGTGCCCTCACTGATTGACTTTGCATCTGCAAGGCTACTCAATGCGAATCAAGGTGTCCGATGGCAACATTCGCACTTTCCTCCAAACAAACCACAGTTCTTCCTCCCACCCTGGGCATCATTCCACAGAGGGCGCCTCCAGGCAACAACAGCCAGGCCACCTCTATGCAGATGCCCTCACTGACTGACTTTGCCAACTTGAATGCTAATTCAAGCTTGCCAATTGCAACATCCACACTTCCTTCAGACAAGGGCTCTTCCTCCCACCCTGGGCATCATTCCATAGAGGGCGCCTCCAGGCAACAACAGCCAGGCGACCTCTATGCAGGTGCCCTCATGGATTGACTTGGCAGCTGCCTGTCAATCATCCCTTTGATTTGCCCGCACACAAAAGACCACCCGGAAGCCAAAAGGTAAGAAAATGCCGCTTCTCTTTATGTCCCATAAAACGATAACAATTCTTTCTGCCAAGTATAAGAAAAGGTGTCAGAATAAATTATAAGGAATGGTCCCGGCCCGGATGGACCGCTCGCTCGCTCTCTCTGCTCCCAACGCCCCAAATCATAACAACAACAACAACAACAACAACAACAATAACAACAATGGGAATGAGCATCGTAAGACATCCTGTGGGAAACTGGGAAGCCGAAACCCGCGTGCCCCGGCACTCCCGCGGACTTTTCCTCTTTGGTTTCGGACGCAGCAATGGCGGCGGGGAGAGTGGCCAGCGGGTCGAGATCAATGGGAGGTGTAGTCCTCTTCAGGACGCGGCAGCTCCCATAGTCCCCAGCAGAATGTGTGGAAGAAGGGAAGGTTGGAAGTCTGATTTGGAGAAGGTGGGGAAATCAATTGGGGATGGGGATGATGGGAGATGCAGAGAAGGAAAGGAGGGAGGGAGGGAGAGGAAAGGGAAGAAGAAAAGGGAGGAAGGGAAGGAGAGAGGAAGGGAAGAGGTAAGGAAGGAAGGAAAGAAAGAAAGAAAGGAGGAGAGGAAGGCAGGCGGGCAGGGATGGAAGGAAAGAAGGAAGGAAGGAAAGGGGAGGAGAGGAGAGGAGAGGAGGATAGGCTGAGATGGATAGAAGGAAGGAAAGGAGGGAACAGAAAGGAAAAAAGAGGAAAGGGAAGAAAGAAAGAAGGTTAAAACGGAGAGGAAAGGAGGCAGGGATGGAAGGAAGAAAAGAAGGGAAGGGAACAGAAGGGAAGGAAGGGAAAAAGAAGGTAAGGAAAGAAGAAAAGGGAGGGAATGGAAGAAGGGAAGGAGAGAGGACGGGAAGAGGTAAGGAAGGAAGGAAAGAAAGGAGGAGAAGAAGGCGGGCAGGGATGGAAGGAAGGAAAGAAGGGAAGGGAATAGAAGTGAAGAAGGAAGGGAAGGAAGGAAGGGAAAAAGAAGGTAAGGAAAGAAGACAAAGGGAGGGAACTGAATTAGGAAAAGAGAGAGGAAGGATGAAGGAAAGAAGAAGAGACAAGGAAGGAAGGGAAGGATTGAGGAAGGGAAGAATGAAGGAAGAAGGGAGGAGAGGCAAAAGGGAAGAAAAAAAGAAAGGAAGGAAGGAAGGAAGGAAGGGGAAGGGGAGAAAGAAGGAAAGAGGAAGGAATGAAGAAGGGAAGGAAAGAAGAAGAGACAAAGGAAGGGAATGGAAGAAGGGAAGGAGTGAGGAAGGGAAAGGGAAAGGGGAAGGGAAGGAAGGGAAGAAAGAAGGGAAGGGAAAGGAAGGGGAAGGGAGGGGACAAGGAAGGAAGGAAGGAAAGGAAAGGAAAGGAAGGGAAGAAAGAAGGAAGGAAGGAAGGAAGGAAGGAAGGAAGGAAGGAAGGAAGGAAGGGAGGGAAGAAGGAAGGAAGGGAAGGAAGGAAGGAAGGAAGGAAGGAAGGAAGGAAGGAAGGGAAGAAGGAAGGGAAGGGAAGGGAAGGGAAGGGAAGGGAAGGGAAGGGAAGAAGGAAGGAAGGAAGGAAGGAAAGAAGGAAGGGAAGAAGGAAGGGGAAGGGAGGGGAAGAAGGAAGGAAGGAAGGAAGGAAGGAAGGAAGGAAGGAAAGGAAAGGAAAGGAAAGGAAAGGAAAGGAAAGGAAGGGAAGGGAAGAAAGAAAGAAGGGATGGGAAGAGAAAAAGGGAAGGAAGGAAAGGGAAGAGAGGAAGGAAAGGGTTAGGGTTTCCGGATCCTGCCACAATCGACCTGTAAGGGAGTCGGGGAGGGTTGAGCTCGCAAGCCCAAATCCGGCAGGTAGATATAAAAATATATTCTTCTTCTCCTCGTTCTCCTTCGCTCGGCCCGGTCTGAGTTCCGGGCTCCACGGCCGGGAAGGTTGTCCGGAGCGTCCCGGTTTCCTCTTCCCTTCCCGCGGCCGTTGTGCCGACCCTCCGAGCGGCAGGAGAAGAACGCGGCGGCGGCGGCCTCTTCCGCTTTGTGTAAACGTGGATTGTCCTTATAGATCTCTCTCTAATATAGATATCGATAATATATATACTGTAGATATATATATATATATATGTATAAAAAGACAAGTGTGGGTGACGGCGAAAAGGCAGAATCGGGACCCCCAAAGGCCACCCAGTCCAGCCCTGTCCTTAACTGTGAGTTGGATGTTTGTAACTCGGGGACGGCCTGTATATCTCTAATATGTATGTTTATATATATATATCTATATATATAAAAAAGATCCCTTGCGCACAACAGTTCGGAGTCCTCTCGGTCCAGCTTCCGTCGGGATGACGATCCCGGCGTTGTTCCCCCCTCTGGCGGTCATTCAGGGACATTGGGGCCCCGATCCGCCTGGGAGGTGATGCGCCTGCATGGCCCGCTCCGGAGCCATGTTCCTTCGCCCGTTCGTCCATGTGCTTCGGTGTGAGGCTCACACTTTGAGGGCCTTGTCTCCGCCGCTGGGGCTGCTGGTGACGCTGCCGCCGCTGCCGTCGCCTTTCTTCTTGCGCAGGGTCTCGATCCAGCTGGCGCTGGTGCGCCCGCCGAAACTGGAGAGGGCCAGGGAGCTGAGGCGCATGTTCTTGCCGGACATGATGAGCTCCCCGAAGCCCTCCTGGTGCGAGAAGGCGTAGCCCGAGCGGCGAGACCCCGGCCGGCCCACCCGGCCCATGCACCGGTGCTGCGCCTTCTGCTTCTTGCGCACCAGCTGCGTGTAGCGCACCTGCAGGAACGGAGGGGGGGAAACGGGGGGGGGGGGGATAGAGGAGAACACCAACATTGGAAACGCTCGTCTCCATTGGCTTGGAAGCGATCAAGGAGGAGACGCATTCGGCTCAAAGCCAAGGCAATTCTAAGCGGCATCCAAAGAAGGGTCGTGCCCACAGCAGGCATGGCCAAACTTTGGCCCTCCAGGTGTTTTGGACTCCCACAATTCCTAATAGATCGATAGATAGATAAGGGACCCCAAAAGTCATCTAGACCAATCCCCCCTGAACTTATTATTACCATACATACATAGATAGATGATAGTGATAGATCTAAGGGAAGCTTACCTTCAGGTCACAATAGATAGATAGATAGATAGAGCAATAGACCTAAGAGAGGCCTTCCTTCAGGTTTTGATAGATAGAAAGTTGATAGTGATAGACCTAAGAGAGGCCCACCTTCAGGTCCCAATAGATAGATAGAGATAATAGAGTGATGGACCTAAGAGAGGCCTACCTTCATGTTACGATAGGAAGTTAGGTAGGTAGGTAGATAGAAAAATAGAGTGATCGACCTAAAAGAGGCCTACCTTCATGTCACAATAGGTAGATAGGTAGGTAAATAGATAGATGGGTAGAAAATAGAGTGACAGACATAAGAAAGGCCTACCTTCAAGTTCCGATAAATAGATAGATAGAAGAGTGATGGACCTAAAAGAGGCATATCTTCATGTCACAATAGATAGGTAGGTAGGTAGATAATAAAGTGACAGATCTAAGAGAGGCCCACCTTCAGGTCACAATAGGTAGATAGATAGATAGATAGATAGATAGATGAGTGATTGACCTAAAAGAGGCCTACCTTCAGGTCACAATAGGTAGGTAGGTAAGTAGGTAGGTAGATAATAGAGTGACAGACTTAAGAAAGGCCTACCTTCAGGCTGAAAGAAAGATAGATAGACCTAAGAGAGGCGTACCTTCAGGTCACAATAGGTAGGTAGGTAGGTAGGTAGATAATAGAGTGACAGATCTAAGAAAGGCCTAACTTCAGGTTCTACTAGATAGATAGATAGATAGATAGATAGATAGATAGATAGACAGATAGGTGACTGACCTAAAAGAGGCCTACCTTCAGGTCCTGATAGACAGACAGACAGATAGTAGAGTGATAGACCTAAGAGATGCCTACCTTCAGCTCCTGATAGATAGACTGCAATTTGTCAAACCAACTCACCGTATCAGAAAGCTCGGGTTTGAGGTCCAGCTTGAGGAAGCGGACGGCCACCACCGGCACGATGCAGACCACGGTGGTCAGTGCGATGGTCAGCCAGACGGCCGGCTGGGCCAGCGTGTTCTGGGCATTGCCTGGGAAAAGAGGGAAGGGGCAATGGAGAGCAATAATTCTCTCGTAATGCAATACGAGTAGGGAAATCCTCCTATGTCCCTGGGTCAGAGGATTCTCCCTGAATCCAATGCCAGGTTGGGGAATGCTTCCAAATTGGAAGACACTTGCCCAGGGAAGAGGACTCACCCACGAAGCGGAACTGGTTTGGGAAGAGCTGGAAGAGTCCGTCGCTGTGCATGGCGAAGAGGATGGCGAAGTAGGCGGCCAGGCTGCCCCAGATGAAGAAGTGGTTGATGGCCGTCCAGAAGCCCGTGTCCAGCCCGATCTGGCAGGGAAAGGGCAGGGCATGCGTCAGCCGGGTTGGCCATAAGAGGACTGAGATCCACAGTGTGGGAAGGGGCACCTGGAGGCCATCCAGCCCAGCCCCCACCCAACAGATGGTCTCCAGAGAAGGAAGGAGACTCCACCAGGCGCCAATTAGAGTTGGAACGGATCCCCCAAAGGGCATCCAGTCCGACCCCTTTCGGCCAGGCAGGGAGACACAATCAAAGCCTTCCCAACAGATGGCCATCCAGTCTCCAGAGAAGGAAGGAGTCTTCACCAGGCTCCCATTGGAGTTGGAACGGATTCCCCAAAGGGCATCCAGTCCGATCCCTTTCGGCCAGGCGGGGAGACACAATCAAAGCTTTCCCAATAGAGGGCCACCCAGCCTCTGCTTCAAACTATTCATAGAAGGGGATTCCACCGGATGCTATAGTCCCCTGGGCTTGCTCCTATTATTATTATTATTATTATTATTATTATTATTATTATTATTATTGCAAAGGATGGGTGGCCATCTGCAAGGCAGAAGAAAGAGGGTTGGACTGGATGGCCCATGTGGTCTCTTCTATTATTATTATTATTATTATTATTATTATTATTATTATTTTACTGACACAAAAACACAATATGTATATTATTATTATTTTATATTATTATTTTACTGACACAAAAACACAGTATGTATTTTATTATTATTATTATTATTATTATTTTATATTATTATTATTGCAAAGGCTGGGTGGCCGTCTGCTGGGGATGCTTTGATTGTGCTTTTCCTGCACGATCAAAGGGGGTTGGACTGGATGGCCCATGCGGTCTCTCCTATTATTATTATTATTATTATTATTATTATTATTATTATTCCATTATTATTATTGTTGTTGTTTTAATGACACAAAAGACAATATTATTATTTTATATTACTATTATTATTTTACTGACACAAAGACACAATATGTATATTATTATTATTATTATTTTATATTATTATTTTACTGTCACAAAAACACAGTATGTATTATTATTATTATTATTATTTTACTGACACAAAACACAGTATGTATATTATTATTATTATTATTATTATTATTATTATTATTATTTTACCGACATAAGACACAGTATGTATTTTATTATTATTATTAATTTATATTATTATTATTAATTTATATTATTATTATTATTATTATTATTATTATTATTATTATTGGGCTGCTGTGAGTTTCTTGGGCTGTATGGTCACTTTCCTTCACCCTGGATTTTATTCCACAAGTATATATACGCTCCACTTGCCTCACTTCCAACAGACCTCTGAACAAACCTCTGAAGATACCAGCCACAGATGCAGGCGAAACGTCAGGAGAGGATGCTGCTGGAACACATTGGCCTTACAGCCCAGAAAACCCACAGCAACCCTGTGATTCTGGCCGTTGGAAGTCTTCAGCAACCCATTATGATCATTGGCTGGACTGACCCCTGTGCCTGGTGCCATTAATGACGTTTCCCCCCTCGGGAGCGGTGTGGGGCCCACCTGCACGCTGACCACGATGACCAGGGCGGTGGCCACGGTGACGGCGAAGGACTGGTAGTCGGCCAGGAGGGCGTCGTCGCTGAAGACCCCGTACGGGAGGAAGAACATGAAGACGGAGGTGAAGATGCCCTGCGCGATGCAGATGAAGAACTCCCGCTTGTTGAAGAGCAGGTTCAGCTGGCCCGGCTCGTAGAGCTTAGGGTACTCCAGGCTGCGCTGCTCGGGCACGTCCTGCAAGAAGGAGATAACGGTGGTGGGCCTGACCCCAGCCTGACCCCCACCCCACCCCACAGGGCTTTTCCGAAGGGGGGTTCCAGGGAGGGGGCTCCCCAAGGCGCCCAGAGCATGCCCATGCAACGAGCATTAATGGAACAGGACCACTGGCAGGGACAGACCTGGTCAAAGACCCCCATGGCAAGCACAGGCAGCGAGGTGTACACGATGTTGTAGAGCGTGATGAAGTACTGGTCATAGACGGTCTGCAGAACGGAGGGAGGGAGGGAGGGAGAGAGATTATTCCCACAGAGGAAAAGGGGAGACCCCCAAAAAGATACCCCCCCCCCAAAGTCCCACTCCTTATTTTAGCTCTATTGGAGGCGTGCAATCCAGGGAAGGGGGTGCCCTCAATGCTATGGGATCCTAGGAGTTGCAGTTTGCAAAGCCTGCCCAAGGAATTGCATTGCCACTTGAACCACCTTGGCTGCATACTATGGGATCCTGGGAGTAGTAGTTTGCAAGGCCTACCCAAGGAATTGCAACTGCTATGGCACCATGCTATGGGACCCTGGAAGATGTAGTTTGGAAGTTCCTCCAAAAGGAGTTGCATTGCCACCATGGGATCCTGGGAGTTGTAGTTTGCAAGGCTCGCCAATGGAGTTGCACAGACACTTGAATTGCCTTAGTTGCATACTATAGGATCCTGGGAGTTGTAGTTTGCAAGGCCCACCAAAGGAGTTGTAGTTTGCAAAGCCCACATAAGGAATTGCAACTGCCATGACTCCATGCTATGGGACCCTGAGAGTTGCAGTCTGCAAGGCTCGCCAAAGGAGTTGCATAGACACTTGAACTGCCTTGGTTGCATACTATGGGATCCTGAGAGTTGTAGTTTGCAAGGCCTGCCCGAGGAATTGCAACTGCCATGACTCCATGCTATGGGATCCTGGGAGTTGTAGTTTGCAAGGCCTGCCAAAGAAGCTGCAGTTTGCAAAGCCCGCCAAAGGAATTGCAACAGCCATTGCTCCATGCTATGAGCCCCTGGGAGTTGTAGTTTGCAAGGCTCATCAAAGGAGTTAAAATTTGCAAAGCCCGCCAAAGAAATTGCAACTGCCTTGACTCCATGTTATGGGACCCTGGGAGTTGTAGTTTGCAAGGCCTGCTCAAGGAATTGCAACTGCCATGGCTCCATGCTATGGGATCCTGGGAGTTGTAGGTTGCAAGGCCCACCAAAGGAATTGCAACTGCCTTGATGACATTCTATGGGACCCTGGGAGTTGTAGTTTGCACGGCCCGCCAAAGGAGTTGCATAGACACTTGAATTGCCTTAGTTGCATACTGTAGAATCCTGGGAGTTGTAGTTTGCAAAGACTGCCAAAGGAATTGCAACTGCCATTGCTCCACACTATGGGACCCTGGGAGTTGTAGTTTGCAAGGCCTGCCAAAGGAGTTGCATTGCCACTTGAACTGCCTTGGTTGCATACTATGGGACCCTGCGAGTTGTAGTTTGCAAGGCCTGCCCAAGGAATTGCAACTGCCATGGCTCCATGCTATGGGACCCTGGGAGTTGTAGTTTGCAAGGCCTGCCTAAGGAATTGCATTGATGCTTGAGCTGACACAGCTCCATGTGATGGAAGCCTGGGAGCTGCAGTCCAAGAAAGCTAAAGACCTTGGGAAACTACAACTCCTGCACCGAGCCGTTGCAGAGGAAGGGGCAGCCGAGTGCCGGAGCAGAGAGCACTGGGTGGTCCGGGTGGTTCCTCACCTGAGCGGAGAACCCGCAGAAGAACCCGAACCAGAAGTGCACCATGGTGAAGGCGAAGTTCTTGTAGAAGAAGTAGCAGAGGAACTTGCACATGCGCAGGTAGGACCAGCGCCCGTGGACCAGGAGCAGCCGCTGCAGGAACTTGAACTGGGAGAAGGAGTAGTCCGAGGCCAGCACCGCCTGGATGCCCTCCTGGCCGCTGATGCCCACCCCGATGTGGGCCGCTGGAGGAGAAAGAGGACACGGAAGGATCATCAGTATCAGTACCATCATCATCATCATCATCATCATCATCGGGATGCTGTGAGTTTTCCGGGCTGTATGTTCCGGTAGCATCTCTGGTTGGCTTAGTCTGCAGTGCTTTTCGTGTTCTTGAGCAATCATTATTCATGCCTGATCAATAAATTCACCAATAAAGATCTCCCATCTCTGGAGACTAATTGGGACTGGGATATTATTATTGGTTTATTATGGGCTTCCCAGCGGAAAGGGAAACGGGATCCGGGTCATAATGTCAGGCTCACTCTTGATCATGCTGACGTCGTTGGCCCCGTCCCCGATGGCCAGGGTGACGGCCTTCTTGTGCTTCTTGACCAGCTCCACCACCTGGGCCTTCTGCAGGGGGGTCACCCGGCAGCAGATGACCGCTTTGCAGGCGCAGGCCGTCTCCAGGAACTCCAGCTCCATGTCCGCCTCCAGCGCATGCGCCTGTGCCGAGACGAGAACACAAGGGGGTCACCCTTCGGGGACAGGAAATGCTACCATGATATCGTCTGCAAAGAGGTTGACTTTTACCTCCTCTTCATCTATTTCGTGCCCCTCTATTCATGTACTATTCCTCATTCTATCTACGAAAACAAATAATCCATCATGATATCATCTGCAAATAGTTTTGTTTACCTCCTTTTCCTCTATTTTATATCCTTCTATTTGTGTACATATCAACTAGAATTTATATTCCTAGCACAAATAAGCCGCCATACTATCATCTGCAAATAGGTTTACTTTTACCTCCTCTTTGCCTATTTTATACGCCTCTATTTGTGTACTATTTCTCACTCGTACCTACTACAATTTATATTCGTGACACAAATAAGCTACCATGATATCATCTGCAAAGAGGTTGACTTTTACCTCCTCTTCATCTATTTCGTGCCCCTCTATTCATGTACTATTCCTCATTCTATCTACGAAAACAAATAATCCATCATGATATCATCTGCAAATAGTTTTGTTTACCTCCTTTTCCTCTATTTTATATCCTTCTATTTGTGTACATATCAACTAGAATTTATATTCCTAGCACAAATAAGCCGCCATACTATCATCTGCAAATAGGTTTACTTTTACCTCCTCTTTGCCTATTTTATACGCCTCTATTTGTGTACTATTTCTCACTCGTACCTACTACAATTTATATTCGTGACACAAATAAGCTACCATGATATCATCTGCAAAGAGGTTGACTTTTACCTCTTCTTCATCTATTTTGTGCCCCTCTATTCATGTACTATTCCTCATTCTATCTACGAAAACAAATAATCCATCATGATATCATTTGCAAATAGTTTTACGTTTACCTCCTTTTCCTCTATTTCAGCGGTTCTCAACCTGGGGGTCGCGACCCCCAAGGGGGTCGCTGGGCCATTTTCCAGGGGTCACGAAGCCGCCTCGGTTGGCCCCGCCCCCCAAAATGGCTGCCGGCTCCTGTGTGAGCCAAACAGCCGCGGCCATGGAGGGGGCCTTCCCCGCTCGCCTCCTGCGCCCTCCGGCTTCGGGGGACGCGAGAGGCGAGCGGGAGGCCCTATCCATGGTTGGGGGTCACCACAACATGAGGAACTATATTTAGGGGTCACGGCATTAGGAAGGTTGAGAACCACTGCTCTATTTTATATCCCTCTATTTGTGTACTCGTATCAACTGGAATTTATATTCCTAGCACAAATAAGCCGCCATACTATCATCTGCAAATAGGTTTACTTTTACCTCCTCTTTGCCTATTTTATACGCCTCTATTTGTGTACTATTCCTCACTCGTACCTACTACAATTTATATTCGTGACACAAATAAGCCACCATGATATCATCTGCAAATAGGTTTACTTTTACCTCCTCTTTGCCTATTTTATACACCTCTATTTGTGTACTATTTCTCACTCGTACCTACTACAATTTATATTCGTGACACAAATAAGCCACCATGATATCATCTGCAAATAGGTTTACTTTTACCTCCTCTTTGCGTATTTTATACCCCTCTCTTTGTGTACGATTCCTCACTCTATCTACTACAATTTATATTCCTAAAATATAATATTTTTTATATAATATTTATATTCTGTCCCCCAAACAAGGTACCAAGCAGGGAGACCACCATGATATCATCTGCAAACAGGTTTACTTTTACCTCCTCTTTGCCTATTCTATAACCCTCTCTTTGTGTACGATTCCTCACTCGTATCCACTACAATTTATATTCCTAACACAAATAATCCACCACACTATCATCTGCAAACAGGTTTACTTTTACCTCCTCTTCGCGTATTTTATACCCCTCTATTTGTGTACTATTCCTCACTCGTACCTACTACAATTTATATTCGTGACACAAATAAGCCACCATGATATCGTCTGCAAAGAGGTTTACTTTTACCTCCTCTTTGCCTATTTTATGCCCCTCTATTCATGTACTATTCTTCATTCTATCTACTAAAAAATCTATTACTAAAACAAATTTATTTACTTATTTATTTTTACAGTATTTATTTTTACAGATCCAGGTGAGGACTATCTGTGCTGCTTTAGGAATTACTGTCAGGGAAACTATCCTGTCAGTATTCTTGTGTGGAGGGAGAAAGAAGTGTTCCTTGTGTAACTAAGTCAGAACTGTTTATGTAACCACACGCTTTCCAGACAAATCTCTGAAACAGCCAAGCTTTGTACCTGAATTGTTCCCGTTCTTTTAAATAAACATTATTGTTTAGTGTTCATTACATCTGCCTCAAGTGTGCCTCTATGCTTAAAGGTTTTAAAAGCAGATCCCTGCAGTATTGAAGAACTTTATGGTGGCAGCATAAAGTTCTTCAAGTTCTTCTTTTAAAACCTTTAAGCATAGAGGCACACTTGAGGCAGATGTAATGAACACTAAACAATAATGTTTATTTAAAAGAACGGGAACAATTTTTTATGTTTTAAAGAACTATCTTTGAAAGGGTACCTCAGAAACACAAGCCTGAGGGCTAATACCATCACATTCTTTCATAAGTTACCTCAAGTAAGCTAAAGGGATTATCAGCACTTCAGGCTCACTCTTGATCATGCTGACATTGTTGGCCCCGTCCCCGATGGCCAGGCTAGATGACCTCTTGAGACCCAGTCGAATGCTACGGTCACGCCATTTTCTACTGTTGGGCAACTTAAGGGGAAAGTGGGCATTCGCCCAAGGATGGCCATATTCCGTGACCCCTGCCCGCTGCTTACCAGGCTGTGGCCGTTGATGACGAGGGCGTACTCTCCGGCCACGGCTTCCAGGACGGAGGTCAGCTTCGAGGCGGAGAGCTTTTCCTGGAAGACAAAGCCGTTGCCCAGGCTGCGCGAGGAGGAGTCCATCAGCTTCTCCCTGGCCTTCCTGAAGGAAAAGAACGGCAAAACGTCAACCTCTCCCCTTAGGTCCAGGGAGACCTACGAAGCCCAAGATTGGAACCCTTTGGGGGCAAATGGGAAACCTCATGGCATATCTTTGTCCTTAACAGTTCAAAGAGATATTGAGGTATATCAGTGTAACAACTGGGAAACCTAATTGCCATGCATGAACACTGGTGGATATTTACCGCAGCTCCTGCCGCACTTCCAGGACGGTGTGGCCAGTGATGACGAAGACCTCGGCCATTTCGTCTGTCAGCATCTTGCAGGAGTAGCCGATGTTGACCGCCGTCTCTGCGGAAGGAAAGAGAGGCAAAGCCCAGGGTCCCAATGGGGCCGGATTGCAACTCCCATCATCCTGGTCATGGGGCCAATGGGAGTGACAGGGGCAAAACGACCAAGAGAGTGCTAGAGCTTGTAAATATCAGTTGGTGAGTGTGTTAACTAACTGAAAAATACAAAGCACAAAGCTGATTGGTTGGGCTATGGCCAGGAAGCTAGCTGAGCCTGGGAATTTTGGCAACGGTTACATATGCAAAGCAAAAAAAAGATTGGTTGGGCTAGGCCTGGGAAGCTAGCCGAGCCTGGGAATTTTGGCAACAGTTACCTATGCAAAGCACAAAACAGATTGGTTGGGCTATGCCTGGGAAGCTAGCTGAGCCTGGGAATTTTGGCAACAGTTACATATGCAAAGCACAAAAAAGATTGGTTGGGCTATGCCTGGGAAGCTAGCTGAGCCTGGGAATTTTGGCAACAGTTACATATGCAAAGCACAAAAAGGATTGGTTGGGCTAGACCCGGGAAGCTAGCTGAGCCTGAGAATTTTGGCAACCATTACATATGCAAAGCACAAAACATATTGGTTGGGCTATGCCTGGGAAGCTAGCTGAGCCTGGGAGTTTTGGCAACAGTTACATATGCAAAGCACAAAACATATTGGTTGGGCTATGCCTGGGAAGCTAGCTGAGCCTGGGAGTTTTGGCAACAGTTACATATGCAAAGCACAAAACATATTGGTTGGGCTATGCCTGGGAAGCTAGCTGAGCCTGGGAATTTTGACAACAGTTACATATGCAAAGCACAAAACAGATTGGTTGGGCTGCGCCCGGGAAGCTAGCTAAGCCTGGGAATTTTGGCAACAAGGGGGGAGGCCCACCTTGCTTGTCCCCCGTCAGGACCCAGATCTTGATGTTGGCCAGCGTCAGCAGCGCAATGGTCTCCGGGACGCCCTGCTGCAGCTTGTCTTCGATGGCCGTGGCGCCCAACAGCTGGAGAGGGAAACGAGACAAAGGGGGGTGTCCGCACTGGGGCGTCAATGCGGTTTGGGAGTCGTATGTCCGGTAAGGCCCCCAAAGGTTGGGCCAGGTGGCACTATGGTTCCTGGATGCCTACCACCATCTCGTTCTCCACTTCCTCGTAGAGCTGGGCCAGCCTCTCCTCGCGCCCTTCGCTGGACGCGTTGGCCCGTTGCAGGCGCTTGGCCCACTCGGAGTAATAGCCCTCCTCCAGGTCGCGGAAGGCCAGCACCAGCGTCCGGAGACCCTCCCCGGCATATTCCTGGGAGAGGGCGGAAATGAGAAGGACTTGCATTGGGGGACGCTGGGAAATGTAGTCCTCCCCCTGGAAAAGCCCCTCATCCCCAATGCCCTGCAGCAAAGAGCATCCCCATTCAGAGCCAAGCCCAAATGGACTTTCCCCATTGACTCAACTATCACTTCGCAAAATATATGTAATCTATACCTACCTATCGATCTTTGGATCCAATTACCCACCTACATACATACATACCTCCCTACCCTATCTATCCATCCATCCATCTTATTTTTGTTCCTGTGTTATCAATATCGTTTTCTAATTGGTCCTATCGTATAAACACCGGAAAAGTTTATTCAACTTTCTCCTGCTAGAACACATTTTGCTCAAGTTTTGCAATGAGTATCTCATATTACTATTATTATTATTATTATTATTACTATATATAATTTAGATATTTTATGTACTATTATTATTTATATATTATATATTATTGATATTATATATATATATATATATATATATATATATATATTATTTAGATATTTTATATACTATTAATATTTATATATTATATAGCATTATTTATATATTATATAGCCTCTTGTAAGCCGCACCGAGTCCTTCGGGAGATGTTAGCGGGCTATAAATAAAGGTTTATTGTTACTATTATTATATAATGTAGATATTATTGAGATATTATTTTATATACTGTTATATTATTATTATTATTATTATCAATATTATCGATATATTATTATTGATATATTATATTTATACATTACACTGTAATCAATGTATTTTCCTAATTGACAGGAAAACATGGGGAAAGTGTATTAAACTGCAAACACTTTGTTTCTGCAGGAAAAACATCCTGCTATAGCACATTATAATTATATTTATTATTATATTATATTATTATAATATATTACACTCTGTAACACCGTTTTTGTTCCTGGGTCAGAAGTGTCATTTCCTAATGGGTTTTATCATGAAAGAAAAGAAAAAGTTTATTAAACTTTTTTTGTAGGTGCTGTTTTGTATAATGTCCACCTGAAGGCAGCAGAGAGGCGCCCTCCACGGTTCAAGGGCGCACTTTCCTCCCTGGCCACTGGATGGCAGCAAAGGACTACAGATCAGAATCTCAAGGTAAGTGCAGGTATACCTGTGTCCATAAGAGGGCAGCAAAGGGAATGGCCTTGAGGGCTTCACCTAATGATTATGATATAATAATAATAATAATAATAATAATAATAATAATAATAATAATATAATTATTTATTTATTTATGGTGTCATCAGCAACCAGACACAACAAATAAATAAATTATCTATATATATAAATCTGTTAGGTTGGTTCAATGGGACAGCAAAACTCCACAACCCCCCGACGGAACTTAACCAAAATTCCGATGCCCATAACACAACCCACAAGGTACAAACATATCTACTCAAAATGAAAAACATTGGCGCCCAGCCGCAAGTTCCCTGGCGTGCGCACACAGCCTTCCGGCCAACGTTCCCTCTGCGGCAGCCATGCCCACTCCAAGCCCCGCCACGCCGCTTCCCGCACACACACAACCCCACACTCCATCACTCTCCCCGCCGCCGCACACACACACACAACCCCATGCTCCATCACTCCCCCCGCCGCCGCACACACACACGCAACCCCACGCTCCATCACTCCCCCCCGCTGCACACACACACGCAACCCCACGCTCCATCACTCCCCCCCCGCTGCACACACACACGCAACCCCACGCTCCATCACTCCCCCCCGCTGCACACACACACGCAACCCCACGCTCCATCACTCCCCCCCCGCTGCACACACACACGCAACCCCACGCTCCATCACTCCCCCCCGCTGCACACACACACGCAACCCCACTCCCCCCGCTGCTGCACACACACACGCAACCCCAAGCTCCATCACTCCCCCGCCGCCGCACACACACACACAACCCCACGCTCCATCACTCCCCCGCCCCAATCTTACCTCATTTTACTTCATGCCACCTCCAAACCCCACCCCGCCCGTTCCCGCCCTGTCAAAATCCAGGAAAGACAGGAAGGAAGGAAAGAAGGAAGAAAGAGAAAGGGAGGTAAAGAAAAAGGGGGAAGGAAGGAAAGTTAGAGAAAGAAGGAAGAAGAAAAGGAAAGAAAAGGAAAGATGGAAGGAAAGAAAAGAGAGACAGCCGAAGAGAAAGAAAAAGGGGGAAGGAAGGAAAGAGGTAGAGAAGGAAGAAATGAGAGACAGAGGGAGGGAAAGAAAAGGGGGGAAGGAAGGAAGGAGAGAAGGAAAGAAAAAAGGGAATGAAGGAAGGAAAGAGGGAGTGAAGGAAGGGGGAAGATGTAGAGAAAGAGGGAGGGAAGGAAAGAAGGAAAGAGAGAAGGAAGAAAAGAGACCAGAAGAGAAAGAAAAAGGGGGAAGGAAGGAAGGAAAGA
Organism: Anolis sagrei; assembly: GCF_037176765.1. Taxonomy (NCBI): domain Eukaryota; kingdom Metazoa; phylum Chordata; class Lepidosauria; order Squamata; family Anolidae; genus Anolis; species Anolis sagrei. Next base: position 581,764 of record NC_090032.1, read on the forward strand.
AGAAAAAAGGGAATGAAGGAAGGAAAGAGGGAGTGAAGGAAGGGGGAAGATGTAGAGAAAGAGGGAGGGAAGGAAAGAAGGAAAGAGAGAAGGAAGAAAAGAGACCAGAAGAAAAAGGGGGAAGGAATGAAAGAGAAGAAAGAGGAGAAGGAAAGATGGGAGGGAGGGAGGGAAGAAAGGAAAGAAGGAAGGAAGGAAGGAAGGAAGGAGGGAAAGAAGGAGAGAAAGAAGGAGAGAAAGAGGGAAGGTTGGCCACAGCAACGTGTGGCGGGTAAAGGTTGTTATTTCTATGATTATTATGATGCTATTGTTCCTCTGAGACCCTTTGAGGGGGAATGGGAGAGGTGTCAGGTCCCGGAGGCAATGCATTGCATTATTGTTATTGTTATGATGGTGGTGAAATAAAAGGAAATAAAAAGTGAAAGAAGGAAGCAAACAGGGAGGGAAGAAAGGCAAAGGAAGAAAGGGGGAGGGAATGAAGGAAAGAGAGAAGGATGAAACCAAGTAGTGAAAGAAAGAAAGAGGTAGAGAAGGAAGAAAGGAGAGAAAGGGGGAAGGAATAGGTAGGTACCTCTCTTTCATAATAGCCCAGATATCTACCTCAACTTTGATAAGTTTTACTATAGGCCACAGCAATGCGTGGCAGGGCACAGCTAGTTATTATTAAATTATAATAATAATAAATTATAAATTATTATTAAATAATGATAATAATAATATATTACATTATAATTAGATTACATTAAATAATAATGATAATAATATGTAATTATTATAATAATAATTTTATTATTATTTATTTATTTATCATGTCATCAGCAACCAGACACAATAAATAAATAAATAATTATTATTAAATTATAATAATAAATTACAAATTATTATTATTAAATTATAATAATAAATTATAAATTATTATTAAATAATAATAATAATATATAAAAATAATATTACATTATAATTATATTATAATTACATTATAATTATATTATAATTGCATTATAATTATATTGCATTATAATTATAATTATATGGGGTGACTCACATTCAGGTGGTCGGTGGTGACGTTGTAGAGCTCCTGGTTCCCCGGGTGGAGCCTCTCCAGCAAAATGGTGTCGGCGCCCTTGCAGTAGAGGCGGATCTGGCCCTCCTGGTTCCGCACTGGAAGGACGGAGAGGAGGAGGAGGAGGAGGGAGAAAGGAGAGGCAATGACCAGGGAGGAAGGTGTTGGTCTGCCCAGCCACGGGACCCACCCTTTGCACTTTTCCCAGCCCCACTGCAGCACAAAGGTGCACCACGGATGGTTCCAAGTCAACACCATCCGGCCTGACTTTCGAGACCAGTCTCCTTCCACAACACAGTCAACAAGCCAGGGGTTCCACTTCTAAGAGTTTCACACTATATATATAACTATATATGCATTATAGATATAAGTTTCATATCATATTTACTGTTTAAATGAGGTTTGGAATTTTTTTTCCCTTTTTCTTATGGGCTGCAATTCATTTTTGTGTCGGAGGCTGGACAGTCATCTGTCTGGAGGGCTTTGATTGTGTCTTTGATTGGGGATGGACTAGATGCCCTTTGGGGGTCCCTTCCAACTGCCAAATTAGAGACACTTTGGGAGTCCAGTGGAGTTTCCTTCTCTGTAGGCTGAATGGCCATCTGTTGGGAGGGCTTAGACTGTGCTTTTCCTGCCTGGCTGAAGAGGGCTGGACTAGATGCCCTTTGGGGGTCCCTTTCAACTCTAGCAAAGCATAGACATTCCAGTGGAGTCTCCTTCACTGGAGGTTGGATGGCCATCTGTTTGGAGGGCTTTGATCGTGTTTCTCCTGCCTGGCTGAAGGGGGATGGACTAGATGCCCTTTGGGGGTCTCTTTCAGTGGAGTCTCTTTCTCTGGATGCTAGATGGCCATCTGTTGGGAGGGCTTTGATGGTGTCTTCCTGCCCGGCTGAAGGGGGATGGACTAGATGCCCTCTGAGAGTCCCTTTCAGTGGAGTTGCCTTCTCTGGAGACTGGACGGTCATCTGTTGGGAGGGCTTTGACTGTGCTTTTCCTGCCTAGCTGAAGGGGGCTGGACTGGATGCCCTTTGGGGGTCCCTCTTCCAGTGGAGTCTCCCTTCTCTGAAGGTTTTGGAACTGAGGCTGGATGGCCGTCTGTTGGGAGGGCTTTGACTGTGCCTTCCTGCCCGGCTGAAGGGGGTGGACTGGAAGCCTTTTGGGGGTCCTTTTCAGTGGAAGACCACTTGAATCTCTCTCAAAGGACTTCTTCCAGCAGCTCAGGAAGCAAGAACCATCTCTCTGTCTACCCCTGCACAGCTTAAACCTAAATATGTAACTGTTGCCAAAACTCCTGGGCTCAGCTAGCTTCTCGGGCGTAGCCCAACCAATCTGTTTTGTGCTTTGCATATGTAACTGTTGCCAAAATTCCCAGACTCGGCTTGCTTCCCGGGCATAGCCCAACCAATTTGTTTTGTGCTTTGCATATGTAACTGTTGCCAAAATTCCCAGGCTCGGCTAGTTTCCCGGGCGTAGCCAAACCAATCTGTTTTGTGCTTTGCATATGTAACTGTTGCCAAAATTCCCAGGCTCAGCTAGTTTCCCGGGCGTAGCCAAACCAATCTGTTTTGTGCTTTGCATATGTAACTGTTGCCAAAATTCCCAGGCTCGGTTAGCTTCCCGGACATAGCCCAACCAAACTGTTTTGTGCTTTGCATATGTAAGTGTTGCCAAAATTCCCAGGCTCAGCTAGCTTCCTGGGTATAGCCCAATTGGCTTTGTGCTTTGCATATGTAACTGTTGCCTTTGGGGGTCCCTTTCAGTGGAGTCTCTTTGTCTGGATGATGGACAGCCATCTGTCAGGAGGGCTTTGACAGTGCCTTCCTGCCTGGCTGAAGGGGGCTGGACTAGATGCCCTTTGGGGGACCCTTCCTCACCGATGACGGACATGCGCTTGCGGACGTTGTTGAAGTCGAGGATGGCGAGGAGCTGGTAGGTGACGGGGCGGCCCAGTTCCTGCACCGTGATGGTCTTGGGGGTCCGGCCCCGGAACACGAAGCCAAAGTTGCGGGCGGCCGTCACCAGCGCCCCTTCGTCCGGAGACTGGGCTTTGTAGTACAGCTCCCCTTGGAAGGAAGGAAGGAACGAAGGAAGGAAGGAACGATAGAAGGAAGGAAAAGAAGAAACCATCAGTCTTTCTGACTCCTGCAGTAACACCCTCAGCCTCTAGATGGCAGGCTTCCCCAATCAAAGTCTGGGATTCTCCAATGTCAAGGCTGCTAAAAGAATCCCCAGCTAGACAGAGGATGATAATAAGATACTATTATATACTATATATATATATATATATATATATATATATATATATATATAGTATCATAATCTTAATCTTCCAGACAGATACAAGAATAACACGTACTACGATCTGGTTTTTTTTTAGCCCTGGTTTCCCCATACGTTCAGTGCCAATGCTGCTAAAAAACATCCAGCTAGATAGAGAATGCATTATACTATAATGTCATTATTTTGACTATATACTCATACATATATATATGTATATTGTCGAAGGCTTTCATGGCCGGAATCACTGGGTTGTTGTAGTTTTTTTCGGGCTATATGGCCATGGTCTAGAGGCATTCTCTCCTGACGTTTCGCCTGCATTTCTGGCAAGCATGCTTGCCAGAAATGCAGGCGAAACGTCAGGAGAGAATGCCTCTAGACCATGGCCATATAGCCCGAAAAAAACTACAACAACCCAATACATACATATATATATGTATGTATATATATGTGTGTGTGTGTGTGTGTGTGTGTGTGTATGTATATATATATATATATATATATAATAAATAATGTAATGCAATATAATATATTGTATATACATATAATATTAAGCTATAATAATAATATAAGCTATAATAATATATTAAACTATAATAATAATAATAATCTTTTACACATATAAATATATATATAATACATAATAATATATAATAATAGATACATAATAAAATCATCATCACTAAGCTATAATAATAATATTTTATATATATAAACAATATATATATAATACATAATAATATATAATAATAGATACATATTAAAAATAATAGATACATAATAAAATCATCATCACTAAGCTATAATAATAATATTTTATATATATAAACAATATATATATAATACATAATAATATATAATAATAGATACATATTAAAAATAATAGATACATAATAAAATCATCATCACTAAGCTATAATAATAATATTTTATATATATAAACAATATATATATAATACATAATAATATATAATAATAGATACATATTAAAAATAATAGATACATAATAAAATCATCATCACTAAGCTATAATAATAATATTTTATATATATAAACAATATATATATAATACATAATAAGATGTAATAAGATACATAATAAAAATCAGCATCATCACTAAGCTATAATAATAATTATATATATAAAAATATATATAATACATAATAATATAATAATAGACATATTAAAATCATCACCATCACTAAACTATAATATTAATAATCTTATATATATATATGTATATATATATATATATATAATAGATGCATAATAAAAATCAACATCACTAAGCTATAATAATAATAATAATAATATTTTTATATATAAACAATATATATATATAATACATAATAATATATAAAAATAGATACATAATAAAAATCATAATCATCACTAAGCTATAATAATAATATTTTATATATAAAAACAATATATATATATAATACATAATAATATATAATAATAGATACATATTAAAAATAATAGATACATAATAAAATCATCATCACTAAGCTATAATAATAATAATAATAATAATAATAATAATAATAATATATTTGTATCCCACCAGCATCTCTTGGAGGGATTTGGGGCGGCTTACGGGACACTCAAGGTGTGACATGCAAAATACAACAAGTGCAAAACAAAACATAAACAGTAAACAATCAACAAAAACATCCGAATGACCTCTAGCTAGAAAGAGGAGGAAGAGGACGAGGGCCAAAACCTAGGCTTTGCGACTCTCCTTCCATCGTCCACTCCAAGCTGATGCTGCTAAAAAAAGGTCTAGCTGGCCAGAGGACGAGGAGGGTCTTGTGGGCTTGCCCTCCCTCCCACACCCCTGTCCAAACCACCAAGGGGTCCCAACCTGGGTTCTTCTCTTCGGACATGACGGTGTGGCAGAGGGAGAGCAGGCGGAAGAACTCGTGGACCTGGGGGTCGCCCAGCTTGACCGCCTCCAAAAGGCCCGAGTCCCAAAAGGTGAAGGTGGGGTCCGCCAGCGGGTTGAAGGAGAAGTCCACCGGTTCCGCCTTCTGGAAAGAAAGGGGGTCACCAAACAACGTTGTGGCGGCGTATCTCGCGGGAATGGCGGCCTTCTCCCCCAAAAGCCACGTTTCCAAGCTTGGATCATTTGCCCGAAAGGGGCCACTGAGGCATCCCAGGGTTCCCTCCACTTCCTACCTCTCCGAGCTCTGCTTTGTATCCCAGGACGTCCAAAACGTCACCTGCAAAACAAGGAAAGAGAGAAGGAGAGTTACAGCACGGGAGGAATGAACACGTCATATTCACTGAAGAACTATGCGGTGAGTGGGGAAGGCTGCCACCTAGGCACCAAGGACGGTACTGCAAGATTTCAAAAAAGAGGGAGGAAGATATTGATCGTTTCTAAAGACTGATAGCCAATTAATCTGTAATTATTTGTCTTAGATTCTTCCCTCCCAGGCTACCATGATGTGATATTGACTAACCACCTATGTGGTGATTGGGGAAGACTGCCACCTAGGCACCAAGGGCGGTACTGCAATATTTATAAAAAAGAGGGGGGAAGATATTGATCGTTTCTAGACGTTACTAGCTAATTAATCTGTAATTATTTGGCTTACATTCTTCCCTCCCAGGCTATCACGATGCAATATTGATTGACAACTGATGCGGTGATTGGGGAAGACTGCCACCTAGGCACCAAGGATGGTACTGCAAAATTTCAAAAAAGAAGGGGGAAGATATTGATCGTTTCTAGATACTACTAGCTAATTAATCTGTAATTATTTGGCTTACATTCTTCCCTCCCAGGCTATCACGATGCAATATTGATTGACAACTGATGCGGTGATTGGGGAAGACTGCCACCTAGGCACCAAGGACGGTACTGCAAGATTTATAAAAAAGAGGGAGGAAGATATTGATTGTTTCTAGAGACTATTAGCCAATTAATTTGTCAACATTTGGTTTCAATTCTTCCCCCCCAAGCTACCATGATGAAATATTAACTGACGACCTATGTGGTGATTGGGTAAGACTGCCACCTAGAGACTGAGGATGGTACTGCAAGATTTATTAAAAAAGAGGAAGATATTGATTGTTTCTAGAGCTTACTAGCTAATTAATTTGTAATTATTTGGCTTTGATTGTTCCCTCCCAGATCACCACGATGCAATATTGACTGATCACCTATGTGGTGATTGGGGAAGACTGCCACCTAGAGACTGAGGATGGTACTGCAAGATTTATAAAAAAGAGGGAGGAAGATATTGATCGTTTCTAGACGTTACTAGCTAATTAATCTGTAATTATTGGGCTTCGATTCTTCCCTCCCAGGCCATGACAATGCGATATTGACTGATGACCTATGTGGTGATTGGGGAAGACTGCCATCTAGGCATCAAGGACGGTACTGCAAGATTTATAAAAAAGAGGGAGGAAGATATTTATTGTTTCTAGAGACTATTAGCCAATTAATTTGTCAATATTGGGCTTAGATTCTTTTGCTTGGATCCTTCCCTCGGTGGCCAACCATGAGTTTGAAGATCTATGCGGTGATTGGGGATGTCTAGAGACCGAAGGGCGGTGCTGAAGACTCAAATCCTCACCGTAGCTGCGGCCATTCACAGAGCATTTGCTGAAGACCATGATGTTCTGGGTGAGGGTGCCGGTCTTGTCGGAGAAGATGTACTCCACTTGGCCCAGCTCCTCGTTCAAAGTGGTGGTCCGGGCCTCTGCCGGGGTGCATCGCTTCACGCAGTACATCTTCTTGTCCCAGTTGATGAAGTAGCTGTGGCCCAGTCGGATGACCTCCACGCTGCCCAGAAGGAGAGCAGGGAGGGTCAGGGCTCCACCATCACCCACAGCCCAGGACTCACTCAACTACAACTCCCATCCTGTTGGGAGGGAGCTGCAGCCCAACTTGTCCGGAGGAGGGAGAGGCTGAGCTAGGACACGTCACCTAAATTTCCCAAAGTGCTCTGGAAAGTCCCCCAAATCACAAGAATGGTCACCCCAATTGAATCCAGAATGGGAAATAATAACTCTAGAATGGGAACTATGCAACTCCAGAATGGGAATGATATAACTCCAGAATGGGAAATAATAACAACCTCAGAGTGGGAACTATGTAACTCCAGAATGTGAACTATCTAATTCCAGAATTGGAACTATGTAACTCAAGAATGGGGACTATATAACTCCAGAATGAGAAATAATAATAACTCCAGAATGAGAACTATATAACTCCAAAATGTGAAATAACAACAACTCTAGAGTGGGAACTATGTAACTCCAGAATGGGAAATAATAATACCTCCAAAATGGGAACTTTATGACTCCAGAATGAGAAATAATAATAACAACTCCAGAATAGCAACTATATAATTCCAGAATGGGAAATAATAAGGACAGAGTTGAAACAATGTAACTCCAGAATGGGAAATATTAATAACTCCAGAATGGGAAATATTAATAACTCCAGAAAGGGAACTATATAATTTCAGAATGGAAACGATATAATTCCAAATTTGGAAATAATAATAACTCTAGAGTGGGAACTCAAAAACTCCAGAATGAGAACTACATAAGAATGAGAACTAATAATGACTTCAGAATGAGAACTATATAATTCTAGAATGGGAACCAATAATAACTCCAGAATGCAAACTAAATAACTCCAGAATGGGAACTATGTAACTCTAGAATGGGAACTAATAATAACTCCAGAGTGGAAACTAAATAACTCCAGAATGGCAACTATGTAACTCCAGAATGGGAACTAATAATAACTCCAGACTGGAAACTAAATAACTCCAGAATGGCAACTATGTAACTCCAGAATGGGAACTAATAATAACTCCAGAATGGGAACTAAATAACTCCAGAATGGGAACTAAATAAGTCCAGAATGGGAACTGTGTAACTCCAGAATGGGAACTAATAATAACTCCAGAATGGGAACTAAATAACTCCAGAAAGGCAACTATGTAACTCTAGAATGGGAACCAATAATAACTCCAGAGCGGAAACTAAATAACTCCAGAATGGCAACTATGTAACTCCAGAATGGGAACTAATAATAACTCCAGAATGGGAACTAAATAACTACAGAAAGGCAACTATGTAACTCCAGAATGGGAACTAATAATAACTTCAGAGTGGAAACTAAATGACTCCAGAATGGGAACTATGTAACTCCAGAATGCGGACTAGTAATAACTCCAGAGTGGAAACTAAATAACTTCGGAACGGGAACTAAATAACTCCAGAATGGGAACTAATAATAACTACAGAATGGGAACTATGTAACTCCAGGAAGGGAACTAATAACAACTCCAGAATGGGAACCAATAACAACTCCAGAATGGGAACTACGTAACTCCAGGAGGGGAGGACAAACTGGGGTGTGCCATGCTCTTACCTGGGGATTATTAGAGACAGAGAAAGGAGGATTTCATGCTGGAGAACCCAAAAGAAAAAGAGAAATTAAAAAGGGAAGGGAGAGGGAACAGAGGGGAGGGCGGAAGGCGCAGAAGAAGGGGCAACGGGGGTCTAGATCACGGGAAAGGCAGGCAGAGAGGGTGAAGGGACATCTAGGCCATGGACTCCCATTGAGAGGCGGAAGAGAGGACGGAGAAAGATGACACACAAATCGCACGAAACTACAAATCCCAGCACCCCATGGCTGTTCAAAGTGTTTGGCCACATGGGGCTCTTTGGAGGTGCTCCCTGACCCAGAGGGGTGCCCGCCAGGCGTTTGGTACTACCTGACGTAGAGGGAGATGGGGACGACGGTGTTGAGGATGATGATGTAGGACCAGAAGGAGAGGAAGCCAGAGAAGACGGCGCTGTCGACGGCCGCGTCCCACGGGAGGAAGACCTGGAAGCAGGCGCCCACCTCGTGCTCCCAGATGGAGTTCCCGATGGCCAGGATCACCCCCATGCAGACCAGGAAGCCAAAGATCTGGAGGGAGGGCACAGCGGGAAGGTGGGCATCCATCCATACATCCATCCATGGCCATTTGCGCACGTCTTGGGTCATGAAATGACCACCCCCCAGACCCGTACAGCCGATCTGTAGGATGGCGTCTCTCCCCCTGAGGACTGTGGGGAAAGAGGAAGGCGCCTACCCAGAGCACTAGCGTGTTCATCAGACGGTCAATGCTTGTGCGCTTGAACTTCGTGCGCCCGCTGTTCTGCATCAGCTTGGTGTCCGGACCTGCAGGGAAGGAAGGGAGGGAGGAAGGAAGGAAGGAGCAATCAGACTGAAACACAAAGCAGTACTTTCTCTGTCCCTCGGGTAATGAAGACACCTGGATGATTTAGGTCTCCATGTGGCTTTTTTCCTACAACTCTAATGACCTCTTGGGGTAACAGCTGGGTCTTTCCCATGACCCTCTAGTGACCTCTTGGGGTAACAGCTGGGTCTTTCCCATGACCCTCTAGTGACCTCTTGGGGTAACAGCTGAGTCTTTCCCATGACCTTCTAGTGACCTCTTGGGGTAACAGCTGAGTCTTTCCCATGACCCTCTAGTGACCTCTTGGGGTAACAGCTGAGTCTTTCCCATGACCTTCTAGTGACCTCTTGGGGTAACAGCCGAGTCTTTCCCATGACCTTCTAGTGACCTCTTGGGGTAACAGCTGAGTCTTTCCCATGATCCTCTAGTGACCTCTTGGGGTAACAGCTGGGTCTTTCCCATGACCCTCTAGTGACCTCTTGGGGTAACAGCTGGGTCTTTCCCATGACCCTCTAGTGACCTCTTGGGATAAAAGCTGGCTCTTTCCTGTGACCCAGAAGTGACCCAGTGCACTTCTCTCTCCTCTCCCAGAAGGCTGGAAGGGCAGCTTCCTCCCTTCTCCGGCCCTGTGGAGGAAGACCAACGCTTCCTGGGGCCCTTTCTTCCCTTCACTCCTTTCTCTCATAGGCTTCCTCCCTCTCTCATCTTCCCCTCCCTTCACCTACAACAGACAATCCAATGATATCACAGAGGGCAACTTCACCTAGCAACAGCTAACTCGGTAACATCACAGGTGGTCACTTCACCTAACAACAGCTGACTCTTCACCTAGCAACAGCCAACCCAGTAACATCACAGGTGGCCACTTCACCTAGCAACAGCTGACTCTTTACCTAGCAACAGACAACCTAGTGACATCACAGAGGGCAACTTCACCTAGCAACAGCCAACTCAGTAACATCACAGGTGGTCACTTCACCTAACAACAGTTGACTCTTCACCTAGCAACAGACAACACAATGATATCACAGGTGGCCACTTCACCTAGCAACAGCTGACTCTTCACCTAGCAACAGACAACCTAGTGACATCACAGAGGGCAACTTCACCTAGCAACAGCCAACTCTGTAACATCACAGGTGGTCACTTCACCTAACAACAGCTGACTCTTCACCTGGCAACAGCCAACCCAATAGTATCACCGAGGGCCACTTCACCTAGCAACAGTTGACTCTTCACCTAGCAACAGCCAACCTAGTGACATCACAGAGGGCAACTTCACCTAGCAACAGCCAACTCAGTAACATCACAGGTGGTCACTTCACCTGGCAACAGCTGACTCTTCACCTAGCAACAGCCAACCTAGTGACATCACAGAGGGCAACTTCACCTAGCAACAGCCAACTCAGTAACATCACAGGTGGTCACTTCACCTAACAACAGCTGACTCTTCACCTAGCAACAGCCAACCTAGTGACATCACAGAGGGCAACTTCACCTAGCAACAGCCAACTCAGTAACATCACAGGTGGTCACTTCACCTAACAACAGCTGACTCTTCACCTAGCAACAGCCAACCTAGTGACATCACAGAGGGCAACTTCACCTAGCAACAGCCAACTCAGTAACATCACAGGTGGTCACTTCACCTAACAACAGCTGACTCTTCACCTAGCAACAGCCAACCTAGTGACATCACAGAGGGCAACTTCACCTAGCAACAGCCAACTCAGTAACATCACAGGTGGTCACTTCACCTGGCAACAGCTGACTCTTCACCTAGCAACAGCCAACCTAGTGACATCACAGAGGGCAACTTCACCTAGCAACAGCCAACTCAGTAACATCACAGGTGGTCACTTCACCTGGCAACAGCTGACTCTTCACCTAGCAACAGCCAACCCAATAGTATCACAGGTGGCCACTTCACCTAGCAACAGCTGACTCTTCACCTAGCAACAGCCAACCCAATAATATCACAGGTGGCCACTTCACCTAGCAACAGCTGACTCTTCACCTAGCAACAGACAACCTAGTGACATCACAGAGGGCAACTTCACCTAGCAACAGCCAACTCAGTAACATCACAGGTGGCCACTTCACCTAGCAACAGCTGACTCTTCACCTAGCAACAGACAACCTAGTGACATCACAGAGGGCAACTTCACCTAGCAACAGCCAACTCAGTAACATCACAGGTGGTCACTTCACCTAGCAACAGCTGACTCTTCACCTAGCAACAGCCAACCCAATAATATCACAGGTGGCCACTTCACCTAGCAACAGCTGACTCTTCACCTAGCAACAGACAACCTAGTGACATCACAGAGGGCAACTTCATCTAGCAACAGCCAACTCAGTAACATCACAGGTGGCCACTTCACCTAGCAACAGCTGACTCTTCACCTAGCAACAGCCAACCCAATAGTATCACAGGTGGCCACTTCACCTAGCAACAGCTGACTCTTCACCTAGCAACAGACAACCTAGTGACATCACAGAGGGCAACTTCATCTAGCAACAGCCAACTCAGTAACATTACAGGTGGTCACTTCACCTGGCAACAGCTGACTCTTCACCTAGCAACAGCCAACCCAATAGTATCACAGGTGGCCACTTCACCTAGCAACAGCTGACTCTTCACCTAGCAACAGCCAACCCAATAATATCACAGGTGGCCACTTCACCTAGCAACAGCTGACTCTTCACCTAGCAACAGACAACCTAGTGACATCACAGAGGGCAACTTCATCTAGCAACAGCCAACTCAGTAACATCACAGGTGGCCACTTCACCTAGCAACAGCTGACTCTTCACCTAGCAACAGCCAACCCAATAGTATCACAGGTGGCCACTTCACCTAGCAACAGCTGACTCTTCACCTAGCAACAGACAACCTAGTGACATCACAGAGGGCAACTTCACCTAGCAACAGCCAACTCAGTAACATCACAGGTGGTCACTTCACCTGGCAACAGCTGACTCTTCACCTAGCAACAGCCAACCTAGTGACATCACAGAGGGCAACTTCACCTAACAACAGCTGACTCTTCACCTAGCAACAGCCAACCTAGTGACATCACAGAGGACCACTTCACCTAGCAACAGCCAACTCTGTAACATCACAGGTGGTCACTTCACCTAGCAACAGCTGACTCTTCACCTAGCAACAGCCAACCCAATAGTATCACCGAGGGCCACTTCACCAACCCAGTAACATCACAGGTGGCTACTTCACCTAGCAACAGTCAAACCAGTAACACGACAGAACGTCGCTTCGCCTAGTAACTACCTACCCAGCAGCATGACAGAGGACCACTTCACCTAGAAACAGCTGACCCTTCCTCTAGCAACAGCCAACCCAGTAACATCATAGAGGGCAACTTCACCAACCCAGTAACATCACAGGTGGTTACTTCACCTAACAACAGACAAACCAGTCACACGACAGAGGGTCACTTCACCTAGCGACAGCTGACCAAGTAACATAACAGATGGTCGCTTCACCTAGCAACAGCCAACCCAGTGAGGTCCACTTCACCAACCCAGTAACATCACAGGTGGCTACTTCACCTAGCAACAGCCAAACCAGTAACATGACAGAGGGCCACTTCACCTAGCAGCAGCCTTTGTGGTACAAACATACATGCATTCTTTCCTTATTTCTCTCTCTTTCTCTCACATATATATATAGGATTTGGAGCCACTCCCAGACATGTTGCAGGGCATCCTCAGTTGGGGCCCCTTATTGGAAAATGTGGAGGTTCAGGTGAGGGTCAGTATACAAGTGGTCCCATTAAGGCTCTAGCCAATGCCTCTGGGGCCAGGATGCCCAATTATAAGCAACTGGACCTCCTTCCTGGGGGCCCAACCAGAGAAGCCCCCGCCACTCCGCACCTGCGAAGACCACCAGGCCGAAGCACCACTCGGTGTTGCGCAGGACGCAGCCGCGCAGCAGCATGTTCTGGTTGCTCAAGGCGTGCTTGCACTCCTTCCAGTAGAGCGTCCCTCCAAACTTGTCCAGCTTGTTGTTGGGCGGCTCGCAGACCACCTCCCCTGTGGGAGAAAAAAGGAACACCCGTCACGACCCCACGACCTCGCAGCAAGGGGACACCCGTCACGGCCACCCGCTCACCGTCAAAGTGGGCCAGCCGGCTGGTGTCGCTCAGTTCTGACGTCACCGGGGTGGCTTGGCGCACCTTCATGTTCGTCTCCCTGCAGAAGGAAAAACCCGGCTGAGCCTTAGCAAGGGAAATGTCTACTGCTGTTAGGAATTGTGGGAGTTGAAGTCCAAAACACCTGGAGGGAAGGCCAAAGTTGGCCCATGTCTGATCTAGATCAAGACACTTGCAATTGAAGAGCCAGAGCATGCAAGAAAGACAGACTCGCTTTTCCCAGAGGCTTAGAGATAAGGAGAGGAGAAGCAGGTGTGTGGGAAATGATGTTATGGGAGGGATTGAGGCCTTTTAAAGTTAGATCAAGACACTTGGAACTGAAGAGCCAGAGCAAGCAAGAAAGACAGACTCGCTTTCCCCAGAGGCTTAGAGATAAGGAGAGGAGAAGCAGGTGTGTGGGAAATGATGTTATGGGAGGGATTGAGGCCTTTTAAAGTTAGATCAAGACACTTGGAACTGAAGAGCCAGAGCATGCAAGAAAGACAGACTCGCTTTTCCCAGAAGCTTAGAGATAAGGAGAGGAGAAGCAGGTGTATGGGAAATGATGTTATGGGAGGGATTGAGGCCTTTTAAAGTGCTTCCTGCAGCTACAATTCCTTGTGAGAGCAATGTTGCATTCGGGTGAACCGCTCTCGGTTTTTGGAATTCATATATTCAAGTTTCAAAGTGTGTTCTTGCTTCTAGTTCGTGTGTGGCAAAGGTCGCCAGCCTTGGATTCATGTGATCTTGTTTATTGATATATTTATGGATTGATTCTGCAAATTGTATTCGAAAGGATTTTGGAAAAGTATTATTATTATTATTATTATTATTATTATTATTATTATTTTACTGTAGAGAAACACTACAACAGAACTAAACTTAATGCTGCCTGACCCCACTTGGACTGCTCGGAGCTCAAGGCGATGGAATCCTGGGATTTGTAGTTTAGCGAGGCCCCAATCCCTCTTCGGCAGGGAAGGCTACGGACCTCGTGAAACTACTACTCCCAATAATAATAATAATAATAATTATTATTATTATTTTACTGTAGAGAAACACTACAACAGAAGTAAACGTAATGCCACCTGCACCCACTTGGACTGCCCTTGGCTCGAGGCGATGGAATCCTGGGACTTGTAGTTTAGTGAGGCCCCAATCCCTCTTCGGCAGGGAAGGTTACAGACCTCGTGAAACTACTACTCCCAATTATTATTATTATTATTATTATTATTATTATTATTATTATTATTATTTTACTGTAGAGAAACACTACAACAGAACTAAACTTAATGACCCCACTTGGACTGCTCGCGGCTCGTGGTAATGGAATCCTGGGACTTGTAGTTTAGCAAGGCCCCAATCCCTCTTTGGTAGGGAAGGCTATGGACCTCGTGAAACTACTACTCCCAATAATAATAATTATTATTATTATTTTACTGTAGAGAAACACTACAACAGAAGTAAACTTAATGCCACCTGCACCCACTTGGACTGCTTGCGGCTCAAGGGGATGGAATCCTGGGAGTTGTAGTTTAGCAAGGCCCCAATCCCTCTTTGGTAGGGAAGGCTATGGACCTCGTGAAACTACTACTCCCAATAATAATAATTATTATTATTATTTTACTGTAGAGAAACACTACAACAGAAGTAAACTTAATGCTGCCTGACCCCACTTGGACTACTCGTGACTCAAGGTGATGGAATCCTGGGAGTTGTAGTTTAGCAAGGCCCCAATCCCTCTTCAGCAGGGAAGGCTACGGACCTTGTGAAACTACTACTCCCAGGATTCCATAGCATTAGAGTGATGCCAAGCTGAACGAACCCTACAGTATAGATGCACCCCGAGGTTTCCATGCAAGGTTCAGCTTCAAAATCCGGTGCAGGAAAGCAAAATGAGTGTCATACTAGGAGACTCAGGGCCCATCTACACCGCGATATAATCCAGTTTGAAACTGCATCATATTGCAGTGTAGAAAGGCCAGCCTTGGAGGCAAAAGCGGATGGCGTACTGACCCGTCCAGTTCGGAGGTCTCGATGTAGCAGAGCCCGTGGGGTTCGCTGCTGGAGAGGAGGAGCAGGTCGGCCTAGGAAGGGAAGGAATACACAGGGAGCCTCATGAGGACTAGAACCTTTCATGAGGACTAGAACCTTTTGGGGAAAGCAGCCAGCGTCCCTCTGCCTCTGCCCAGACTCACGGCCACAAACTGGTTGTTCTCCAACTTGATGATGTCCCCGACTCGGACGTTCATCCACTGTTCTTGCTGGAGGCTGCAGAGGGAATGGAGGCAGGCCAGATGTAATACGGGAAGAAGGGTCCCCCAAAGGCCATCCAGACCAACCCCATCCCGCCGTGAAGGGAGGCACCATCCAAGCAATCCCAATTATTATTATTATTGTATTGTCGAAGGCTTTCATGGCTGGAATCACTCAGTGGCCATGTTCTAGAGCAGTGGTTCTCCACCTTCCTAATGCCGTGACCCCTTAGTACAGTTCCTCATGTTGTGGTGACCCCCAACCATAGCGTTATTTTCGTTGCTACTTCATCACTGCAATTTTACTACTCTTATGAATCTTGATGTAAATATCTGAAATGCAGGATGTATTTTCAGTCGCTGGACCAAATTTGGCACAAATACCCGATACGCCCCAAATTTGAATACTGGTGGGGTTGAGGGTGATTGATTCTGTCATTTGGTAATGCTGGAGTTGCTGGGATTTATAGTTCACCTAAAATCAAAGAGCCTTCTGAACTCCATCAATGATGGAATTGAATCAAACATGGCACACAGAATTCCCCTGACCAAGAGAAAATACTGGGAAGGTCTGGTGGACATTGACCTTGAGTTTTTGGAGTTGTAGTTCACCTCCATCCAGAGAACACTGTGGATTCAAGCAGTGATGGATCTGGATCAAACTTGGCACAAATACTCAATATGCCCAAATGTGAACACTGGTAGAGTTTGGAGAAAATAGACCTTGCCATTTGGGAGTTGTAGTTGTTGGGATTTATAGTTCACCACAATTAAAGAGCATTCTGAATCCCACCAACGATAGAACTGGACCAAACTTTCCACACAGGACC
Organism: Anolis sagrei; assembly: GCF_037176765.1. NCBI lineage: Eukaryota > Metazoa > Chordata > Lepidosauria > Squamata > Anolidae > Anolis > Anolis sagrei. Next base: position 598,564 of record NC_090032.1, read on the forward strand.
CCCATGACCAACAGAAAATACTATGTTTTCTGATGGTCTTTGGCGACCCCCCTGACACCGCCTCGCGACCCCCAGAGGGGTCCCGACCCCCGGGTTGAGAAACATAGTTCTAGAGGCATTTCTCCTGACATTTCGCCTGCATCTATGGCAAGCATCCTCAGAGGTGAGGTGACCTCACCTCTGAGGATCTTGCCATAGATGCAGGCGAAACGTCAGGAGAAATGCCTCTAGAACATGGCCCTATAGCCCAAAAAAACCCACAAGAACTGGATTATTATCTTTATTTAGAATCTTGGAAGGGACCCCTGAAGGCCATCTAGACCAACCCTATGAAGGAAGATACAATCCAAGCTTTCCCAATTGTTGTTGTTGTTGTCTTTATTTAGATGGCCACAGAATCTTGGAAGGGACCCCCAAAGGGCATCCAGACCAACCCCATCCCGCCATTGAGACACCATCCAAGCCTTCCCAACAGATGACCACAAGATCACAAGAGTTGGAAGGGACTCCTAAAGGCCATCCAGACCCCATTTCACCATGAAGGAAGATATGATCCAAGCCTTCCCAATTATTGTTGTTGTCTTTATTTAGATGGTCACAGAATCTTGGAAGGTACCCCAAAGGTCATCCAGACCAACCCCATTCCATCATGAAGGAAGGCACCATCCAAGTCTTCCCAATTGTTGTTGCTGTTGTTGTTGTCTTCAATTTAATGGCCACATAATATTGGAAGGGACCCCAAAGGTCATCAAGACCAACCCCATTCCATCATGAAGGAAGGCACCACCCAAACCTTCCCAATTAATAATGATTAATTATTCTGTGCTGGTCAGTGACAATAATAAAGTTTTGTATTGTAATTATTATTGTTGTTATTATTGTTGTCTCTATTTCAGTGTGCACGGAATCTTGGAAGGGACCCCCAAAGGCCATCCAGACCAATCCCATCCCACCATTCTTATTCTGTGCTGGTCAGGAGTGTAATAAAGTTTTCTATTGTATTGTATTTATTATTATTACCATTACTATTATTATTATTACTATTATTATTATTATTATTATTATTATTATAAAGATGGCCACAGAATCTTGGAAGGAACCCCTAGAGGTCATCCAGACCAACCCCTTTCCACCATGAAGGAGAGCACCATCCAAGCTTTCGCAGAATCACAAGAGTTCGAAGGGACCCCCAACAGTCATCCAAACCAACCCTCTCCTGTCACTCAAAACCCGAAACCCATACTCACATCCCATTGATCAGCACTTGCGATTGGCGGTTGTTCACCTGGTTGTCGCTCTTGTGGCGAAACTGCGGGAAAGAGAAGATCTACACTGTGGATTTAATACGGTTTGATACTGCTTTAGCTGCCATGCTAGGGAATCCCAGGAAGTTGTAGTTTCCCCAAACGACAATTCTCAAGGTGTGTTGCCATGTCTCCATGGAATGGAGGTATGGGTGGAGTCCTGGGAATTGTAGTTTGGTGAGGTCTCTCTTCCTCAAGGACTTGGGGAAACTACAACTTCCGGGGCCGACCCTCAACCAAGCCCGGGACCCCTTGGCCGCCCCCTCCCCCCCCGGAAAGGCTGCTCACGTAGTCGTCGGTGGCGTCCTTGACCGCCGTGATGGTCAGAACGAGGACCAAAGGCACAATGGTGGTGAACCAGGAGAGGGAGGAGATCTGCGGAATCAGCTGGGAGGGAGGGAGACACAGGAGGCGGGTCAGTGGCCACAGGTAAGTCACAACAGGTGAGCAAAGGGGGGCAGGCGGGCGGGCGAGCACGGGCAGGGGAGTTGCAAGGGGAAAGCAAAGGCAAGTGACGTACAGCAGGTGAGTCAAGGCAGGGAAGTCAGGCAGGTAAACACAAGCGGGCAAGAGATGGCAGGGAAGTGACAGCAGGTGAGTGCAGGCAGGTATGCAATGGAAGGCAAGTGATGGCAGGTGAGTGTGGGTAGGGAAGCAATGTCAGGTAAGCTATGGCAGGTGTGCTATGGAAGGCAAGTGGTGGCAGGTGAATATAGGCAAGTAAGTTGCAATAGGTAAGTGGAAGGTAAGTGAGTGTGGACTGGTATAAGCAATTGCAGGTAAGCAATGGCAGGTGAATGCAGGCAGGTAAGTGATGGAAGGTAAGTGATGGCAGGTGAGTGTGGGTAGGGAAGCTATGACAGGTAAGCAGTGGCTGGTGAATGCACACAGGTATGCGATGGAAAGTACATGATGGAAGGCAAGTGATGGCAGGTGAGTGTCGGCAGGTAAGCAGTGGCAGGTAAGCCATGGCAGGTGAATGCAGGCAGGAAGGCAAGTGGTGGCAGGTGAATATAGGCAAGTAAGTTGCAATAGGTAAGTGATGGCAGGTGAGTGTGGACTGGTATAAGCAATTGCAGGTAAGCAATGACAGGTGAATGCAGGCAGGTAAGTGATGGCAGGTGAGTGGGGCTGCTAAGCTATTGCAGGTGATTGCAAGCAGGTATGCCATGGAAAGTATACGATGGAAGGCAAGTGATGGCAGGTGACCGTCGGCAGGTAATGGGTGTCAGGTAAGCAGGCAGGTGTGCTATGGAAGGCAAGTGGGGGCAGGTGCATATAGGCAAATAAGTTGCAATAGGTAAGTGATGGCAGGTGAGTGTAGGCAGGGAAGCGATGGAAGGTAAGTGATGGCAGATGAGTGTGGACTGGTATAAGAAATGGCAGGTAAGCAATGGCAGGTGAATGCAGGCAGGTAAGTGATGGAAAGTAAGTGATGGCAGGTTTAGTGCAGGCAAGGAAGTTGCAATAGGTAAGTGATGACAAGTAAGTACTTGTAAGTAAGTGACAGCAGGTAAGTGCAGGCAGGGAAGTGTTGGCAAGGAAATGCAGGTGAGCAAGAGATGGCAGGTAAGTGACAGCAAGTGAATGCAGACAGGTAAGTGATGGAGGAAAAGTGATGGGAGGTGAGTGTGGGCTACTAAGCTATAGCAGGTGAATGCAGGCAGGTATGCTATGGAAACATGATGGAAGGCAAGTGATGGCAGGTGAGTGTGGTCAGATAAGCAATGACAGGTAATTGATGTCAGGTAAGCTATGGCAGGTGAAGTTGCAATAGGTTAGAGATGGCAAATAACTACTTGTAGGTAAGAGATGGCAGGTTAGTGTAGGCAGGGAGGCATCAGTAGGTAATTCAGGCAGGTAAGCACAAGCGAGCAAGAGATGGCAGGTAAGTGACAGCAAACAAGTACTGCAGCAGCAGGTGAAGGTAGGCAAGTAAGCTATGAAAGGTAAGTGAAGGAAAGCAAATGATGGCAGGCGAGTGTGGGCAGATAAACAATGGCAGGTGGATGCAGGCAAGGAAGTTGCAATAGGTCAGTGATGGCAGAGAGTGCAGGCAGGTAACTGGTGACAAGTTAGCTGTGGCAGGTGAATGCAGGCAGGTAAGTGATGGTGGGTTTAGTGCAGGCAAGTAAGTTGCAATAGGTAAGAGATGGCAGGTAAGTGACAGCAGGTGAATGCAGGTGGGCAAGAGATGGCAGGTGAATGCAAATAGGTAAGGGATGGAGAACAAGTGATGGCAGGTAAGTGTGGCCAGGTAAGCAATGGCAGGTGAGTGCAGCAGGTAAGTCACAACAGGTGAGTGATAGCAGATATGTGAAGGCAAGGGTGTGTGGGCAAGGAAGTGACAGATGGGAGGAGCAGGTAAATGCAGGCAGGTAAGCAATAGAAGGCAACCTGTGGCAGGTGAGTGAGTGCAGGTAAGTAATCTCCAACAGGTGGGTGCAGGCAGGTAAGCGATGGCAAGTGAGCAAAGGCAGGAAAGTGTTGACGTTTTGGCCGCATCCCATCCTGATCCCAGGCATGGTTTCGCAAGACAGGTGAGCAGAGGACGCCCAACTCACCTGGAGGATGAGGAGGAAGAGGAAGTAAGTGTTGGCCACTTCCTGGAACTGCTCAAAGAGGTTGATGGGCAGGAAGGTGACCACGTTGTACTTGGAGGTCTTGATGCAGTTGCTCTGGAAAGAGAGAAAACGGCATGGAGTCACACAGGCATCCAAACTGCATTAACTCTACAGTGTAGATGCCCCCAAGACATGAAACCGATTTGGTCTGTGAATTATCTCTAAGCCAGCTTCGGTTGTGTGTTGGGGTGAGACTAGATGGCCCTTGGGCGCCCCTTCCAGGTCAAGGATGCAATGCCTTTCCTTCTCTGGAGGCTTCCAAGCAGGGGCTGGATGAGCATCTGCTGGGAGGGATCGGATGGTGCCTTCCTTTATGGCAAAAGGAGGTTGGACTGGATGGCGCAGGTCCCAATCCAAAGGCGAGAGAAGGGCCGAGATGGCGGAAGCCTGTTGTGTCGGCGGCCTTGGCGTCTGGGGCTCCTCCCGTCTCCAGGTCTATTTTTAGTGGACAGGAAGGGATGGCCAGACCATAATAACACCGGGGAGGGGAGGGGGGCACAGCAGAGCCAGGCCCACAGTGTTTTCTCTCCAAAAAACAACACAACACACACAACCCAGAAACAACGTGGGACCCCTCAGTCCCACCTCAAAGGTCTCCCCAGTTGGAACCTTCACCAGGGAGACACAACATTCATATTTGAGGTCTGTATCTGTGTCTCTACCTGTCTGTAGGTCTGTTTATCTCTCTATCTCTCTATCTCTCTATCTCTCTATCTCTCTATCTCTCTATCTATCTATCTATCTATCTCTCTATCTATCCATCCATCCATCTATCCATCCATCCATCCATAGATATATCTATTGAACTATCTATCTATCTATCTATCTATCTATCTATCTATCTATCTATCTATCTATCCCCTTCTCTGGGGGTCTTTAATTAGAGACTGCATGGCCAACTGTCCAGTGGGATCAGATTGTGTCTTTCCACCCATCTATCAGCCTGTCTTCTCTGTCTAGCTATCTATCCATCTATCTGTCCGTCCATCCCCCTATCCCCCTATCCGTCTATTCATTCATCTATCCATCCATCCATCTAATCTGTCGTCCGTCTGTCCATCCATCCACCTATCTATCTAATCTGTCGTCCGTCCGTCCATCCATCCATCCATCTATCTAATCTGTCGTCCGTCCGTCCATCCATCCATCTATCTAATCTGTCGTCCGTCCGTCCATCCATCTATCTAATCTGTCGTCCATCCATCCATCCATCTATCTAATCTGTCATCCGTCTGTCCATCCATCCATCTATTTAATCTGTCATCCGTCTGTCTGTCCATCCATCTATCTAATCTGTCATCCGTCTGTCCGTCCATCCATCTATCTAATCTGTCATCCGTCTGTCTGTCTGTCCGTCCGTCTGTCCATCCATCCATCTATCCATCCATCTATCTAATCTGTCATCCGTCTGTCTGTCCGTCCGTCTGTCCATCCATTCATCTATCCATCCATCTATCTAATCTGTCGTCCGTCCATCCATCCATCCATCCATCTATCTAATCTGTCGTCCGTCCGTCCATCCATCCATCTATCTAATCTGTCATCCGTCTGTCTGTCCATCCATCCATCTATCTAATCTGTCGTCCGTCCGTCCATCTATCTAATCTGTCGTCCGTCCGTCCATCCATCCATCCATCTAATCTGTCATCCGTCTGTCTGTCTGTCAGTCCGTCCATCCATCCATCTAATCTCTCGTCCGTCCGTCCATCCATCCATTTGTCTGTCTATCCATCCTCTCCTATGGAGGCCTTTAAGCAGAGGCTGGGTGGCTGTTGTTTGTATTGTCTATCTATCTCCAAGTAGTGTGTGAGGATGTATAATGTATATATGTCTATGCAAATATACACACACACACAAACATATCATTGGATGGGGAGGCCAGGGTGGTTAGACATAGATACATAGATAGATGGATGGATGGATGGATGGATGGATGGATAGATAGATAGATAGATGCATAGATGGATGGATACAAGGATGGATAGAAAGATGAATAGATAGATGGATGGATGGATAGATACATAGATGGATGGATGGATGGATGGATAGATAGATAGATAGATAGATAGATAGATAGATAGATAGATAGATTCTCTGTTCTTAACTAGGAGTTGTTTGTAAGTCAGGTGTTTGTTATTCAGAACAGCATATATGTGTGTGTGTGTGTGATAGATATAGTATCATACATTTGGGAGGGACCCCCAAAGGCCATCCAGTCCAGCCCTGTTCTTAACTGTGAGTCCGATATCTGTAACTTGGGGACTGCCTGTGTGTATGTGTGCATGTACATAGATTTTTTGAATTTATTTATTAAATTTGTATAATGCAGAGGCAACAATTCAATGCCCAACAACACCATAAAAACATTGGAAAGATCAACATAATATAAAACCATAACCAGACCAGTAAGACATAAATCTTATTGATTTACGTTGTCCAATCTCATATATTTTAATGTCTAGTTCAGTATAGTATAATGCCCGCCGCGCTCACCGCATACTGGAACTTCTCGTTGTATTCCCTGGCGTTGGCCTTCACCCGCCTTTCCTCCTCTGCAACACAACAACGAGGCCACCGTCAGCGCAAACCCCAAAAGGCACAAAAATAATTATTAATTACACCCCCTGTCACCCCATTTTTCAATGTCCTTTCCCAAAAGGCTCAGCAATGCTTGGAAAGGACCACCACTGATACAATGTCCCCATCCTTATTTACTTCCTGTTGTTTGTATCGATGGATGGGATGTCCTAGTCTGAGATTGACAGGAAGGACACAATGTTCCAGTCCCGGTCCCAAGCTTTTTGGGGGAAATGGGGCTCAAACAAGGATACAAACTAATCCCATTCCATCCTATAACAATACTATCCATCTTCAATTCATAACAATCTCTCTCTCTCTTCATCCATCCACCTACCTACCTAGCTACATATCTAGACACCTTTCTGTCTGTCATCTCTTTCTATCTATATAACCATATATATCTACCCATATACTTACCTAGCTACCTATAGACATACATACATACCTATCTATTGTTCAATCTATCTTCCTCTCTGTCTAGCTTGTAAACATCTATTTATCTTCCTATCAATCTATGCATCATATCTATCTTTCTTTTCATATCTATCTATCTATCTATCTATCTATCTATGTATCCATCCATCTATCCATGCATCTACCTACCTACCTAAACATCCATCCATGCATCTATCTATCTATCTGTCTGCCCATTTGTCCATCCATGCATTTATCTATCTATCCATCCAGCCATCCATCCATCCACCCATGCATCTATCTATCTATCTATCTATCTATCTATCTATCTATCTATCTATCAATTCATCCACCCATCCATGCATCTATTTATCCATCCATGCATCCATCCATCCATCCATGCATATCCATCCATGCATCTATCTATCTGTCTATCTATCTATCTATCTATCTATCCATCCATCCATCCATGCATGCATGCATGCACCTATTTATCTATCCGTCTATCCGTCTATCCATCCATTCATCCATCCATCCATCCATGCATCAACCTACCTACCTACCCACCCATCCAGCCATGCATCTATCCATCCATCTACCTACATATCTACCTATCCATCCATGCATCTATCCATGCATCTATCCATGCATCTATCCATGCATCTATCCATGCATCTATCCATGCATCTATCTATCTATCTATCTATCTATCTATCTATCTATCTATCTATCTATCTATGCATGCATCTATCTATCTATCTATCTATCTATCTATCTATTCATCCACCCATGCATCTATCTATCTATCTATCTATCTATCTATCCATTCATCCACCCATCCATGCATCTATTTATCCATCCATCCGTCCGTCCGTCCGTCCGTCCGTCTGTCTGTCTATCTATCTATCCATTCATCCATCCTTCCATGTATCTATTTATATATCCATCCATACATCCATCTACCTACCTACCTACCTACCCACCAATCCAGCCATCCATCCATCCATCCATCCATGCATCTATCTATCTATCTATCTATCTATCTATCTATCTATCTATCTATCTCTATCTATCTATCTATCCGTGCATCCATCCATCTACCTACCTACCTACCTACCTATCCATCCATGCATCTATCTATCCATCCATCTACCTACTTACCTACCTACCTACCCATCCATCCAAGCATCCATCCATCTATGCATCTTTCTTTCTTTCTTTCTTTCTTTCTTTCATGTCCTATCTGTCCTATTTAGCTACAAATCTCCTTCTCTCCCTGTCTTCTTCTCCCTCTCCCTCCCTGTTTCCCCCTCGACCTGCCCGGCTGAGAAGGAGGGGAGCAGCAGGGGAACGAGGGGCCAAAGACCCTCCCTCCCTCCTGTCGTGGCTGCCCTTTGTTGACCTTGGCCGCCCCCTCCCCCCAAGAAGTCCCCTTCCTGGCTGAGGAGATGGAGAGAACATGCAGGTGGGTCTCCTTTGAGGAGCGTCAAAGCCAAGCTCCTTCCGGGATGGAGAGGAAGCCAAGGATGAGGTCATGCTGCCCGGGAGCCTTGGCTGACGGCCCTGGGAGGCTCTGGAAAGGTCGAGGGGCAAAGAGACCCACCCAGACCCCTTCCGCCCCCCCCCCTCCCAAAATACCTGTCCCGGCAGGTGTGTGGCTGCGGTCCGTCACCACGGCAACCCAGGGCCACTTCTCGGGCATCTCCTTGGGGATCGTCATGGTGACGGGATGGATGTGGGGTGGGAGGGGGGCTCAAAGGGAGGGGCGCCCCCTCTTCCTCCCCCTCCTCCTCTTCTTCCTCCCTCCTCCCCCCTCCGTGACCCCCATCTTCTTCCTCCTCTTCCGAACTAAACTCCGAGTGACATTGAAGGGCCCGAAGCCCCACCTACCTTCCCAAGGCAGCCAATCAGGGCCCTGGTTTTGGTTGGCTAGGCAACCATTTAAGGGCGGGGGGGGGGAGATATCTCGTTAGGGAGATCTGTTTTGATGGACACAGCACACTGCTGACCTTTGGCCTATGCAAATCATTATTATTCGTAGTAGTAGCAGCATAATATTTAGTAGTAGTAATAATATAATATTTCTTATTATTAGTAGTACTATAATAACATCATATCCAGGGTTAGAGAAAGAGCCCTTATCTGTTTGAAGCAAGTATGGATGTTGCAATTGGCAACCTTAAATAGTATTATGCAGCAATGAAGTTTGCAAATTCAATCATTGAAGGTATTTGCATAGAAGTAGCCTGGCCTTTGTTGCCTGGAGGTACCCTCTGTGGAATGGTGTCCAGGGTAGGAGGAAGAACCTTGAAGCAAGTGTGAGTGTTGTAATTGGCAACCTTGATTTGCATTGAGTAGCCTTGCAGCTGCAAAGTCAATCAGTGAGGATCTCTACATAGAGGTAGCCTGGCCTCTGTTGCCTGGAGGCACCCTCTGTGGAATCATATCCAGGGTGGAAGAAAGAAGCCTTGTCTACTTTAAGTAAGTGTGAGTGTTGCAATTGGCAAGCTTGAATAGCCATGAAGCTAGAAAGTCAATCAGTGAGGGTCTCTAAATGGAGGCGGCCTGGCCTTTGTTGCCTGGAGGCACCCTCTGTGGAATAATATTCAGGGTTGGAGAAAGAGCCCTTGTCTGTTTGAAGCAAATGTGACTGTTGCAGTTAGCAAGCTTGGATAGCACTGCATAGCCTTGCAGCTGCAAAGTCAATCAGTGAGGGTCTCTGCATAGCCTGGAAGTTGTTGCCTGGAGGCACCCTCTGTGAAATCCAGGGTGGGAGAAAGAAGCCTTGTCTGCTTGAAGTAAGTGTATTTATTTATCGTGTCATCAGCAACCATTGTATTACAATTCTAACAGAGCAAAACAAACACAGAGATTAAAAAGAAAAGGAAAAAGAAGAAAGAAAGAAAGAAAAAACCATACAGATTTTGCAAATTTGGTATTTGGTTAAATGTCCTTTGACCAGTCTCTGGCCACTTGGAGTGCCTCTGGGGTTGCCGCAAGAAGGTCCTCCATCGTGCATGTGGCAGGGCTCAGGGTGCATTGCAGCAGGTGGTCAGTGGTTTGTTCTTCTCCACACTCGCATGTCGAGGATTCCACCCTGTAGCCCCATTTCTTAAGATTGGCTCTGCATCTCGTGGTGCCAGAGCGCAATCTGTTCAGCGCCTTCCAAGTCGCCCAGTCTTCTGAGTGCCCAGGGGGGAGTCTCTCATCTGGTATCACCCATGAATTGAGGTGCTGGGTTTGGGCCTGCCACTTTTGGACTCTCGCTTGCTGGGGTGTTCCAGCGAGTGTCTCTGTAGATCTAAGAAAACTATGTCTTGATTTAAGTCGTTGACGTGCTGGCTGATACCCAAACAGGGGATGAGCTGGAGATGTCTCTGCCTTGGTCCTTTCACTATTGGCTGCTACTTCCCGGCGGATGTCAGGTGGTGCAATACCGGCTAAGCAGTGTAATTTCTCCAGTGGTGTGGGTCGCAGACACCCTGTGATAATGCGGCATGTCTCATTAAGAGCCACATCTACTGTTTTAGTGTGGTGAGATGTGTTCCACACTGGGCATGCATACTCAGCAGCAGAAGTAGTAAGTAAGAAGTAGTAGTAAGAAGTAGAAGTAGTAGCAGCAGAAGAAGTAAGTGTGAGTGTTGCAATTGACAAGCTTGAATAGCATTATGCAGCAAATTCAATCAGTGAGGACATCTGCATAAAGGTATCCTGGCCTCTGTTGCTTGGAGGCACCCTCTGTGGAATCATATCCAGGGTGGGAGAAAGAACCCTTGTCCCTTTGAAGCAAGTGTACATGGTGCAATTGGAATAGCCATGAAGCTATAAAGTCAATCAGAGAGGGTCTCTGCATGGAAGTGACCTGGCTCCCTCTGTCAAATCATATCCACTGTTGGGGAGTAAGAACTCTTGTCTGTTTGAAGCAAGTGTGAGTGTTGCAATGAGCACTGAGTAGCCTTCCAGCTGCAAAGTCAATTAGTGAGGGTCTCTGCATGGAAGCGACCTGGCACCCTCTGTGGAATTGTATCCAGTGTTGGAGAAAGAATCCTTGTCTGTTTGAAGCAAGTGTGAGTATTGCAGTTAGCAAGCTTGGATAGCACTGCGTAGCCTTGCAGCTACAAAGTCAATCAGTGAGGGTCTCTGCATGGAAGCAACCTGGCACCCTCTGTGGAATTGTATCCAGTGTTGGAGAAAGAATCCTTGTCTGTTTGAAGCAAGTGTGAGTGTTGCAGTTAGCAAGCTTGAACAGCCATGAAGCTATAAAGTCAATCAGTGAGGGTCTCTGCATGGAAGCGACCTGGCTCCCTCTGTTAAATCATATCCAGTGTTGGGGAGTAAGAACTCTTGTCTGTTTGAAGCAAGTGTGAGTGTTGCAATGAGCAAACTTGAATATCACTGAGTAGCCTTCCAGCTGCAAAGTCAATCAGTGAGGGTCTCTGCATAGCCTGGCGGTTGTTGCCTGGAGGCACCCTCTGTTTGGGAGGTCAGCCATAGCAGAGCACTTGATGACCCAACCTGGACACAGGGGAACACTCCAAAGCAAACACTCCAGGGCCAGTGACCCACTCCCAAGCAGAGGGTGCCTCCAGGAAACAGCGGCCAGGCCACCCTCCATACTATTCGTATCTCCCCCCCCCCCCCAAATAGGCACCAAAGAAGGTATTTTTTCCTTACCGGGGGGCTGCTTCTTCGCGCAAAATCCCATGGCTTTCGCTGCGGATTGATCAGGCCCATGGGAGACGCTGGACGGGAGGAGGAAGGAGGAGGAGAAGACAGTAAACATAGGCATAGAATCTATATTGCACCCAGCGCTTACTTTACGGGCACATTTATATATGCATTTCACTTATCTTGCATCTTTTCCCTGTTTAGGGACCTAAAGCATATCAATAATATACGTATCAATAATTACCAATAGTTATCAATATTTATCAATAGTTAATGATAGGAACCCAAAGCGTATCAATAATATAGGTATCAATAAGTATCAATAGTTATTGCTCATTATAAATAGTTCTCAATAATTATCAATAGTTATCGATAAACGTCATCAATGTATTGTTCTCAATAATTATCCATACTTATTAATATTTTCAATAGTTCTCAAGTTCTCAATAATTATGAATAGCTATTGATTATTATCAGGTTATAATCATTATCAACTATCAATAGTTATCAATAATTATTGTTCTCAATAATTATCAATAGCTATCAATTATTATCAATAGTTATAGTTATAAATGATAACCATTCTCAATAATTATCAATAGCTATTGATTATTATCAATAGTTATAATAATTATCAAGTTATCGATCATCAAGTCATCAATTTATTATTCTCAATAATTATCAATACTTATTGATATTTTCAATAGTTATCAAGTTCTCAATAATTATGAATACCTATTGATTATTATCAACAGTTATAATCATTATCAATAACCATAAATAGTTATCAATAATTATTGTTCTCAATAATTATCAATAGTTGTTGATATTATTATTAATAATTATCAAGTTCTCAATAATTATCAATAGTTATCAATTATTATCAGTCATTATCAAGTATAATCAAAAGATATTATTGTCAATAGGTATTGATTATTATCCATAGTTATCCCTTATTAATAATAAAATTAGTTAATAATTTTGTATTTTTCAGCCCTCTCGGCCTCAGTCTTTAAAACGTTCTTCTGTTATAGAACCATAAGAGTTGGAAGAGACCCCCAAAGGCCATCTAGTCCAACCCCCTTCTGCCCTTATGCGGGAAAAGCACCCTCAAAGCTCTCCCGACAGATGGCCATCCAATCTCTCATTAGCTTTCCTATTAGCAACTCTGAACCAAAGCCCCCGAGATGAGCAAGAAGCCTTTTGAGAAACCTTGAAACCAAGACCGAGAGATCGAGCTGTTAGACCGCAGGTTGTCTTGCTTCCTGTTTGCACGAAGGTGGTGAAGATGGCAAGAGAAGCAATGCAAGGAGGTGGAAGACGGTGTTCAAAGAGTACATCTACACTGTCCACTTAATCCAGTTTGGAACCCCTTTAACTGCGTTCTAAACTATTGATCGAATCCAATTTAGAATCCCTTTAACTGCATCTACACTGTAGAACTAATCCAGTTTGGAAGCCCCTTCAATTGCATCTACACTGTCCATTTAACCCAGTTTGGAATCCCTTTAACTGCATTCTACACTGTTGATCTAGTCCAGTTTGGAAGCGCCTGTAACTTCATCTACACTGTCCTTTTAATCCAGTTTGGAACCCCTTTAACTTCATCTACACTGTCCATTTCATCCAGTTTAGAACCCCTTTAACTGCATTCTACACTGTCCATTTCATCCAGTTTGGAATCCCCTTTAAGCGTGTCTACACTGTCCATTTAATCCAGTTTGGAAACTTTAGTGCATCTACATTGTCAATCTAATCCAGTTTGGAACCCCTTTAACTGCATTCTGCACTGTCCATTTAATACAGTTTGAACGACCCTTTAACTGCATCTACATTGTCAATCTAATCCAGTTTCGAACCCCTTTAAGTGCGTCTACGCTGTCCATTTAATCCAGTTTGGAACCCCTTTAACTGCATTCTACACTGTCCATTTCATCCAGTTTGGAATCCCCTTTAAGCGTGTCTACACTGTCCTTTTAATCCAGTTTGGAACCCCTTTAACTTCATCTACGCTGTCCATTTAATCCAGTTTAGAACCCCTTTAACTGCATTCTACACTGTCCATTTCATCCAGTTTGGAATCCCCTTTAAGCGTGTCTACACTGTCCTTTTAATCCAGTTTGGAACCCCTTTAACTTCATCTACGCTGTCCATTTAATCCAGTTTAGAACCCCTTTAACTGCATTCTACACTGTCCATTTCATCCAGTTTGGAATCCCCTTTAAGCGTGTCTACACTGTCCATTTAATCCAGTTTGGAAACTTTAGTGCATCTACATTGTCAATCTAATCCAGTTTGGAACCCCTTTAACTGCATTCTGCACTGTCCATTTAATACAGTTTGAACGACCCTTTAACTGCATCTACATTGTCAATCTAATCCAGTTTAGAACCCCTTTAAGTGCGTCTACGCTGTCCATTTAATCCAGTTTGGAACTCCTTTAATTGTATTCTACATTATTCATCCAATCCAGTTTCGAACCCCTTTAACTTCATCTACACTGTCCATTTAATCCAGTGTGGACGACCCTTTAAGTGCATCTACACTGTCAATCTAATCCAGTTTCGAACCCTTTTGAGTATGTCTACACTGTCCATTTAATCCAGTTTGGAACCCCTTTAATTGCATTCTACACTATTGATGCAATCA